>NC_142803.1:11397563-11478848 GCF_049724085.1 Artemia sp. Qi Xiang Cuo
CTAGATATTTCCCTAAGCCCTGGCGGGGGATGAAAGGAGTTTTCAAGAAGTATGGCCATTACAATATTGCCAGGGACGTCTGTTTACCCTTCAAAGAAATATTTAGAAAGGTATTTTTGGATAGAGATCATGGCACCTCTATCAACCTATCAATCAATTTATTAATACTAAGAAAAAAAATTACAAAACGTAAGGTTTTTACACGCCCAAGAAGCTCAGCTTGTAAAGGGCCAACAAAACAAAATAAAACACTATTATAAAGCACATACAAAAGAAAAAAAATGGAACAAGGCAAGGACATTTATGAAACAAGGGATTTAGAAGGAAACTTAACATATAACCTCAAGTCCAATAGTTTTGCCCCTATGCTCCTCAAAGGTAGTACACTTTTCAAACCCACGCTGGTTTGAATATCAACGCATGAAGAAATTGTAGAAACCTTTAAACCACTTGATTACGATATCTATTCTCAACCTAAAGAACTAGTGGCATTAATCCGATTCTGCCACATATGCTGGCACAGTTAGATTATTCTGGTGTCGTTAGACTTTTCATTAGTGTTTGTATCAAGACTAGGAACACCCTCAGGATACCGATAGAGAAAAGAATACAGGTTTTCCAAATATTTGGTTTATTTCTTAGCCTTTAAGAATGTTAGCATATATTATAGACTATTAGTCTATAAGACTAACTTAAGTTTAAAAAAAAAAACAATTGTTGTTAACACAAAATATTGAAACAACATTAGGACAGCATAATGGGTCGCTGCCTAGCATGAAATAAAATATTAAAAAACTAAAATATCCCACCACTAATTAGCTTGCGAAACACAGTTGGCTAATTGAAACGTAACTATTTTTCTCGACATATTACCGTAAGTAAATGTGACTATTTTAAAAAGAACTTTGGTGTATTTGAACCATTAGTCGTTGCCATTAATTTGAAATTGTCGTTAGTCGTTGCCATTAATATCGTCATTTTTGCTGTGTGCCAATTATTGAGTTTGCTTCAAGTGGTTGATTTATTGATTGACCGATATTACTTACAAATATTGTGCATATTTCATATTCAGTTGAAATTTGGTTGCATTTTAAAGAGAGAAAATGCCATTTGAGCAGTAAAATGTCTGATTATCCGACGCATAGAGATCAAGAAAGACAACAGAAGCCTGTCGGAAAAGTAAAGAAAGAGAAAGGAAGGCTGACATGGAAGCCTTTCAGAGAGAGCAGCGAGAATATATAGAAAAATACAGACTAGGCTAGATGTAATACGAAAAAATAGAAAAGTGGAAGAAAGATCAAGAGAAGCCTTTACATCAGCAACTTATTATCAAGACAAACCCCCATATCCTTTAGCTTGGGTTAGAATAGAAACAGTAAATAATAATAGAATGATCCTAAGAAAAACAGTAAAAGCAGGCTTGGTTCCTTCTCTAGCAGAAAATGTTCTAAGAAGGCGAGACTTTGGACACACAGAGAAACTATTATCCCTAAAAGCCCCTTCTAGAACAGAGGGAGAAAACTTTCTATTTCATAGGAGGGTTGGAGATGCGAGATTGGCTAGGTCAACTAAAATTGAAAGAGAAACACCTAAAATTGATGTTTCTGGTAATATTTTGGAAAATAGAAAACTTCAGAATACCTATACTGAATATGTGACGCGGAAAAGTAGATCCCAGGATTAAGAACTCAGTGTTCCAGAGAGAAATGAGAAAAAATATCACGTGAAACAGTCGAAAAATTCTGTTCCAATATGAAAAACCAAATGTGGGAATTCAATTCCCATTTGATAAAGAGTTATTCATTTTAGTGGTAAAAATGAAGAGACCTAAAAGACAGAAAAACGACGAAAAGCGAAAGTACAGTTTACGTATGGAATTTTCATATAGAGACGAGATATTTAGTAGTTCGACAAAAGAAGAGAAAACTAAAAGAGAAAATAAATATAAAACGGGACTACAATAAAGATATGCAGACCAAGATGACGGACAATGGAGTCCAATTCATATTTAGTAATGTTTGATTTTGCGAGAGTGAAAAACTTGAGATAAGTAAAAAAGAAAAAAAAATACAGAAAAGAAATATGATTTACAAATTTAGCCTGCGATTGTGGAATTTTTTCTTTTTGAGAATTACAAGAATGCGGGTAAAAAAGAGCTTAAGGGGAACGAAGAAGTCCAGAACACATTTGTAATAACCAGAAATAATCAAAGGGGAGAAATCGATGAATTACAACGGGTTATGGAAAATATGGGAAGTATTGAATTTTGGGTCGGATTAGAAAAGCTTGGGAAGGACTATAGGATCGATCCTATGAACTCTAAGAGATATTTTGTCTCTTTTAGTGGAAGAAAGCCACTCCTCGAGCGAGCCATGAATAGTGGATGGTTCAGCCAAAAGACAACTATTGGACCGGTTGTGACCCTTTTATCAATATTTTGCCTCTATAAAGGGTTGTGACCCTTTTACCAATATTTTGCTTCTATAATCTTGAGTCCTTGGGAGATACTCTCTGTCAATCACTTCATATTTCACCCAAACCTTTACTCAGTAGCCCAATTCGCTATTCTGACTTTAAATCAAAAATTGCTTTATCCAAACTTTATTTATTGAGCTATGTATCCAAGTTTCATGTTCAAATAGTATCAACGTACCTTCTTCATTCTATTATCAAAATGGAGGGGATCTAGAAAAATTGACTTGAGGTACGCTCAGATTTTTATCTGATTTTCCTGTACCCCTAATGTTTTCGTGGGCACTTGTATTTTCGGCCATAGACTATTTCAAATTATATCAAGAAGCAAGTTGCGTTTTAATTGAGATGTGATGTTGTTTTCATCGTTGGAGACTAAGAGGCTAGTTCAGCCGATTCTTTTTCGTCCTCTGGCATCAACGCATATACCAGATTCTGATTCTCCACTTCGCTTAAATTTAAATTTTGTGAGAGCAAGAATATTCTTGTTAATCCTGCTGCAAACTCCTGACTAAGGTTGACAAACCTGTAAGATAATATCTCTTTTTTGATTTTTCTCTTATGCTAGTGGGCTGGGGGGTTTGAATTAACTCCGGCTAGACCAGAAGATGGTTTGATTAGATTGGAACGATTATTTTCTGCTAATCTTGTGTAATTCAGTTTTTCAAAATCTCAAACCTTATGCAGATGCCAATACAATCTAGACTCTAGTTATTCGGTAGTGGAAACAAGTGGATGGTGACATATCCGGAGCCAAGGTGTGGAAGCAGCAGCACAGACGTTGGTCAGAGATGAAAGAAAAAAGGCTAATAGAGACTGTAAAATTGACGTTTAAGACCTTATTGTCGTAAGGGTGGACCAGCATGGGACTTGGGTGGCCATTCGTCATCTTTTCTCGTCATAAAGGATACCTAGAAGAAAGAATTCATGAAACTACGCAGAAGAGGGAGGGGATGTGATGTATTTTCAATTGAATTTTTTCCTTAGAAGATGTTTCTCGACTCTTAGTTCATTAGCGTTCAGACCAAATACTGTTTTTTTACCTGTTTTGGCAGAAAGCCGAGAAAGTAACTGTATTTGCTTTGAATGAATCTATTGATTTGATCAAATGAGTTACATCTTGGACAATAAATTTGTTGAAAATCTTTGAACCAGGTGAATTTAGATAGCGAAAGGGGTTCCTGACTGAGACAGATTTTAGGATTTGAGTTCTAATTATTGCTTACTGTCTTAAAAATTACCACGTATATGTTTCTTAATTTTAACTACCTCCCTGAAAACGTGGCTGATATCCTTGATGGGGTGATAATAGAACTGTTTTGGAAATGAAATTAAAGCGCTACGGATTATTAAAAAAATAGTTTAATATAAACACAATGTCATAACACAACTTTTGTTTCTGATTTCTAAATTATTATAGCTATGGAAAGTACACAGCTTTTTTCTTGTATGCTAATTTTTCTGCCTTTCTTATTTCTCTTTTTTGTAACCTTTGAAGTAAATTAGTTAACTTTAGGATCTTTTATTGTATGCCCTTAAACAGCGGCAATAAAATGAAAGTTTGAGCTTTTTTTTGTTTTTCGAGAAGGATTAAGCTCACCTAGTTGAATTTAGTTTAGAAATTGTTTCTCATTGAGAATGTTTTAAACACATTCAAACAGTTCGTGGTAACGAACTGTAAGTAAGGAGCGACCCAGCTCAATGGTAACCGAAACTCTAAAAAACGGAATTTTGGTACCAATAGATACATCAAAAGAATTAGATTTTAATTCTGATTTCAAATATATAAATTTCATCAAGTTTAATCTTCGAAAAAGGGGGAAAGACCCCCTAAAAACTATAGAACCTTAATGAAATTCACACCATCATATTCAGCGTATCAGAAAATCCTACTGTAGAGGTTTCAAGCTCCTATCTACAAAAATGTGGAATTTTGCATTTTTTGCAAGAAGAAAGATCACGGATGCGTGTTTATTTGTTTTTTTTCTTTTCCCCAGGGGAAATCGTATTGACCCATGTGGTCCTAGAATATCGTGGGAGGGCTCATTGTAACGGAAATTAAAAGTTCTAGTGGCCTTTTAAGTGAACAAAAAATGGAGGGCAACTAGGCCCCCTCCCACGCTCATTTTTTCCTCAAAGTCACCCAATCAAAATTTTGAGATAGCCATTTTGTTCAGCATAGTCGAAAATCTAATAAATTTGTCTTTTACGATGACTTAATCCCCCACAGTTCCCAGGGGAAGGGCTGCAAGCTATGAACTTTGCCCATTGCTTACATATTGTATTGGTTATTGGAAAGTATACAGACATATTCAGGAAGAATTTTTTTCTGGTGGGGGGATGGAGGAGGGGGTTAATCGGGAGATTCTTTCCGTGGAGGGTGTTTCTTTGGGGTAAGGGACATTTCTATGAAGGGGGCGCCGGATTTCCAAGCATTATTTAAAAAACGATCAGAAATTAAATTTAAAAAAAACAAGTTTTTTCAACTGAAAGTAAGAAGCAACATTAGAACTTAAAATGAACAGAAATGATTACGTATATGAGGGGGTTCTCCCCCAAGTCAATACCATGCTCTTTACACTACAGTTTTTTTAGTGCTTTCAAAAGAGCTATCTATTCTAATTAAACGGCCTTTGTGATTCAGTGGTTGTGAATTAAAATTTTTTTTTAACTTTTAACGCAAAGAGCGTGGTATTGACTAAGGGAAGAATCCCATCATATACGTAATAGCATATACGTAATAAAAAAAAAACAATAAAAAAAAAAAACAAGCGATACGGCTCAATAGTAAGCGAAACTTTTAAATACGGAACTTTGATGTCAATAAATTTATCAAAAGAATGGGCTTATAATGCTGATTCTAAATATATGAATTTTATTAAGTTTAGTGTTACTCATCAAAGGCTATGAGCCTGAGAAAATTTACCTGATTTTTTAAAGAGGGGGGAAACATCCCCTAAAGGTGAAAAAATTTTAATGAAAATCACAGCGTCAGGTTCAGCGTATCAGAAAACCTTATAACATAGGTTTCAAGCTCATATCTGCAAAAATCTGCAACTTCGTATTTTTTTGCCAGAAGAAAAATATACGAATATATAAGTTCGTTACGTAAGTTAATTTGTAGATACGTCAGAACCAAATTTAGAGACAGCCATTTAGCAAAAGAAAAGTAAAATTTTTATGCAAATTTTTTTACTTATTCAATGACGGTGAGCCAAAATAAAAGCTGCATTAACTAAAAAACGATCAGAAATTAAATAAAAAAAACAAGTTTTTTAAACTGAAAGTATGGAGCGACATTAAAACTTAAAACGAACAGAAATCATTCCGTATATGAAAGGGGCTGTCCCCTACTCAACACCTCGCTTTTTACGCTAAAGTTTGACTCTGTCTCATAACTTTATTTTTAAAACAATAAAAACTTTAGCGTAAAGAGCGCGGCGTTGAGGAGGGGACAGCCCCTTTCATATACGGAATAATATATAAATAAAATGCATAGCTTTCAGTTAAAAAATTGTTATACTTATTTTTCTCTGAAATCCTTTCCAGAAGGAATTGTGCATATTTAAGATTGATATTCCTAGCGCTTGGCTGGTGTTAGTCTTCTCCGTGTAGAGAATGATTTATGTTCTTTAGAGTTTTTTGTTGCTCTTTTCTTTACGATAAAATAAAAGTTCAAAATAGGGATAAAATCCTTTTTAATAGATAGTGCATAGAAATTCATAAGAAATACCAGATATTTCGGTCAGTAGTAAAACTAAAGTTAGTTTTTAAGTTTTAATTTAAAATTTATAAATTATCTTTTCTTTAATTTTAAAAATATAAATTTTAAACAACAACGAAAGATGAAACACTAAAAAAGAGATAAAACCCATTTTATTACTGGGGTGACAACAGACTAAAGAATTCTACAGCTTAGGAAGCCTATAAATAAATTACAGAGAGCTCAGTTCGTGCTCTCAAGATAAGATAAGATATTTATTTCAGAAAATGGCTATCACAAGCCCCGAAGGGCAAAATTCGCATTTCGGGGTCATATAATAAAAAAAGACATAAATAGCACAACAACTAAAAAACTAGCTTAACAATGCCAAAAACAACAATATCAGAAAGGCAAAGCCATTCATTAGTCTAATAAAAAGTTTCAAATTTAAGAAAGTTAAAAAGGCACAAATTAAAACAAAACCAAAAAAAAAAAAAAAATTGAGATAAAAATAATGTTAAAAAGGTTTAAAAGAGATTATATAAAAAGGGGAGGGAAAAAAACTAGTGGTTTATTTGATCAGTAATGAAGGGGACAAAGGTTTTATCATATCTGGAGGTTAAACAACGGATGGGGTACAAGATAGGGATGGGTTCAGATACAGTACGTGGCAGGCGGTGTCTGGATGGGGAGTGTCTTTTGGGGAAAATGTTTTCCGTGCGAGGGTTTATTATTGCATTTTTTGCAAAACAGAGGCACAGCGTTCCTCTCCTGTGCTCAAGAGTTTCCAGCTTGGCCTTTTTTAGAAGGAGTGAAGGTAAGTAAAAGAGAGCACGCCTACCTCTCCTCTATTAGTCTTTTTTCTCTTAGACAGGCAAAAGACTAGAATACACCATGGCTTTCTCTTTATGCAAATCTGCTATTGGGTATTGCTTCACTGCTAAGAAGAATGAAATATTGAAAGGTGTTTTGCTACGAAGGATCTTTGTAATTATTATTTTCCAATTAGGAAAACCCTACACCAATTAGGATGGGTCTTATTTAATTTTTTACGAAACTACTACATAAAATTTAAGTTCAATAGATCTGTAAGCTTGCTTTTTGTTTTTTGTAGCAATAATGGATGGTGTTGATGTAAAAGGATACTTTGCCTGGTCTCTGATGGACAACTTTGAATGGAATGCTGGATATACGTAAGTATCTCCATCACTCGTTTTCTCTGCTTTCAAAGTTCAGCTTTAAAATACAGGTGATTCAAATAAGGTTGTATTTTGAAATATGTTTTTAAAGTCTTAATCTTTTCAATACAAAGATGGCCTGAAAAAAATGTTCTCGCGCTATTGCCGAATGTTAGACAATCCGTCTATAAGATTTTTCGCTGAATGATGATTATATAAGAAAAGATCCCCGAATGGCAATACCCAACAATTTTTATGTAATATTGCTTCCCTTTATAAGGTAAAAATTTGATATTTTTCTAATTGTTGATAGTTTCAAATCATTAGTCCTATAAGATTAAGAGTCCTATAAGTGACCAAAAATATTGGAGGGTAGCTAGCTACCTTTCGATGTCCTAATATCCCCAAGGAAATTCGAACAAATTTCCATTTTGTTTAGCATAGTTTAAAAATCCTATAAATTTGCCTTTGAGGATAACATGACCCCTACCATCTCATGTGAAAAGGGGTTCAAGTTATCAATTGGCGTGAAGAACAGTTTCCGGGGAAATTTTCTGTGGGGAAGGAGTTTCCTGAGTTTTTTTCCGTTGCGGAGCATTTTCTGAAGGATAATTTCTCCAGTTGAGCATTTTCCGTGGGATATTTTTTTTATCTGGGAATGGGAGGATTGCCGTGCAAAATATTGTAATGAGGAGCATTTTTGTACTATTTGAAAAACAAGATTTTTTTTGCAAATGAAAATAAGGAGAATTTCTGGGGGGGGGGGGAATGATCACAAGAAATGTGCCGAATGGAGTTTTCAGTGGGCTTGAAATTATCAGGGGGGAATTCTTGAGAGGGAAGATTACATGGGAAGAATTTTCCATCAAACATTTTTTTGTGGTTAATTTTCCACGGTAGTTGAAGTGTAATCATCTGAAAAAAGAATAGAAATTAAATAAAAACTTTTTTTTAACTGAAAGTAAGAAGCAGATGACCAAAAAGCCTCCTAAGTTTAGTAAGCTTTAGAAGAACAAAACACAGTTTAAAGCTTTCTTTGATTTTTTATTTTACAGTGATATCTATATTGTAAAAAAACAAAAAAAAAAATGAATCACCTGAAATAATTCACAGTGGTCAGCAAGAGTGTATTACAGTGAATCTTGAGGCTGTCCTTTTTTTCTTTTTTTTGGTTAAAATCAGACGGTCATTATTTTTCAATTTTAGTGCCATCCTTATCGTCTTATTTTTAATATATGCCGGCAACATCTATTACTTCAGCGCCATCTAGAATTTATTCTCTTCATATGCATCAACTTTTGCCGCATGGGTTGAGCGTTACATGGCTGTGATTAAACAAGCTGAAGAGGGCTGGTTACCAGCCACAAGGGCCGGTGTAACTGCCAGGAGCTATCTCCTTTAAATTGAGGGGAGTAGGTGAGCTAAAATCAACACTTTCCTTGGCTTATTCACAGGCATTCAATTAACATACAACATTCGAAGTATTCAGATCATACAAGGAAGTGACCTTGAACTATTATCCATCGATAAATAACCAACGCTACGAAATACGAACTTTGCGTGATTTTGATGGCTGGTGAACTCATTTGGAATTACGTATTAAACTTTTGGTCACGTGAAGTAAAATTTTGAAGTCTTCATTAATTTAAGAAAAGGGCAACTCAGTTTTTTTGGAAACAAGCCATTATGAAAGAAAACGTGATTTTATTGGGAAAAACGATGTGACAATAAGGCTACTCTGCTTACACTTTCTTATTTATTATACAGAAGAATTCGAAATTTTGATGGAGCAAAACTAGTACATCCGGTAAAGCTGATACAAAATGAATTCCAGCTGTCGACTTGTTGTGGAATATTAATGGAATAACCACTGATCGAGTCCCTATTGTTTCGCAGTTATTGCATTCAAATGACCTAGTGCTGATTCAGGAGGATTTTTTGCTGGATGACCGCAAAAGCCTGCTACCACTATTTTCTAACTTTTATCTACACTTTCGTAGCGGAATTATGAGACAGAGTGGCAGACCATATGGTGGTTTCGCTGTCCTATCCCAATTCTCTTGCAAGCTACTAGCAGGGAATAATTACTTTATTACCACCCAGTTTGAAAATCATGTAGTAATTAATGCATATCCACCTACAAATTAAATAATTAATAGTCTGATTATTGGTTTGTATCCGCTTGCAAGCCTCTTGGCATGTTTCTTAAAAAACAGCCTCTCAACAAATTATCATCAATGAAAAATTTTGTGAATATATAAAGAACGTGATGTCTCCCCGGTTGGAGTAATTATAGGTCTGTGTTCTTTCAAACTATTGTGCATTGCCTTAAAGGAACAGTTCTTCATAGATTGAGCCGTTATCCTCAACCTTTAATATAGACCATGTTGTTAAATTGTTCAGCAATCACGAAGTCAAAGTTTTAAAAGAAGGATTTTAGTCAAACCTCCTTCCCATCTCTCATTGGTTTTACTCCTCCCCTGCTATGGATGAAAATAACGATTCGAATTTGTTTTCTTACCTAGATCGGAAAACTGTGTCAAGCAAAAGTCTGTGACGAGATATTGGTCATAATTAAAGTGCCTTTCAATATTTTATGTAATAGTGCTGTGCTGTAACGTCAAAAAATAAAAGGAATACCTACATTGGGCTCGCATCCTACTGGACAAAAATGAATCACGCGCTGATATGTGCGGGAATAAGCGCTAATCGTCTTCGACGAGTTCGTAAAAAGTCTCAAAACGAATACCGGTAAAAAAAAATCGAGCTCTAGTAAATTCGTTTTCTTTGGATAAGCTCTTGCTTTTGGACTGGAATGATTGTGGTCACCCGCAAGATGGGTTAGTAAATGACTTGAGGCTCTGGACGACATCGAAAATAAATACGAACTGAATAACCAGAAGTTAATCCTGATCCCGAAAATCGCGATATATGTTGCTAAAGATCCGTCCAAATTCTGGAAGCATAACAAGTGTGCCATATATATAGCAAGCTCAGAGTACTAGTGTGTCTGAATCTCTTAAGATACATCTTGACCTTGTTCTTTCAAATAAGAAGGAATCTTACCTGTTTCTGTCACCAAATACTGTTGACTCTTTGATTCTGAAGTTTAATAAAAAAAAAAATTCTTTTAGTGTTGATTTTGTTTCAGCAAGACACCTGCAACTTGAGGATCCTTTCACCCAGCAACATCTCCTTGTGCAATATATACAAGTGTGTGCCATAAAGTGCACAAGAACCAACAATTATTACTACATATTATGCAGAATAATTGTACCTAACACATTAGGCTTGCAGACCCGCTATAATTATAACTCATAATTTTCGTATGATCCGCAGGGTCTGCAGATCATCAGATGATCTGTGGGTCCACGGCATAGTCTCTATGGAAGATTTTGGCGGATAAATAAGTCCCATCCTTAAAAAAGTAAAAACGACCCTACCTTGTACAGTTCATATCACCCCATTAACGTTGCTTTTATTACGTTTAAGCTCTTCGAACCATTTGTGATAAGAGACATTGAAGATTAATGTTCCGCCCATCATCGCCAGCTTGGGTACCTGCGAGGTTTAGGAAGACAGCACGCTTTCTTCCTACTTGTAAATGGGCTAAAGGATATTGAAGACCGATGTGATTTCTTAATTTTATGTGCAATTGATGTCCCAAGAGCTCGTGACTCGTATATTATGTAACAGATTTTGCTTAATACTCATATGAAAGGTGCTGATATTCTGGTAATTATTTGTCTAATATATATGTATACAAATCTTAAAGCTGGATTTAAACACGATAGTCTGGCCTACTATTTTAGATCCTAAAAGGGGTACGCCAAGGAGCTTTGATTTATCCAGTTTTATTTAATAATTGTATTACTGGAGCTAAGAATAAGTTGAACTGTATCTTTAAAGGAGTTGATCTCTCGACATTTACGTTGGCAGATGACTTACTGAGCCTTTCTTTCACTTTGCAAGGATGCTGTTCGACTTTTGAGCCTCCTTAAGAAGACTATGAGAATATTGATTTGAGTTTTTAAGCTGATAAAACAGTTTTTCTACCATTTAAGTATAAAGGAAATTTAATTTCAGTAAGTCTGTCTGGCTCTGAAGTTCCTTCCGCTAGAAGCCTTACTTACCTGGGTATTTCTATTGCAGCAAATCTGAAAAATACTGCAAACCTAGCATCTAAAATTATTTCAGTAAAACTTATGAACCATATGCATCCCTGGCTTCAACCACTGGCTTCATCACTGGCTTCGTTTTTGAATAAAGTTCACTCTTCTCGGTTATATAATAGCTAAACGGTTGCTCACCTACTTGCTCTTACTCATGATTGGTCTTTTTAACTGTGGTAAGGGAAAGTATGCTCACCGCCTTTATTTTATATTTGCAAAGTATTTGATGGAACTGCCAGCCTGCACAAGTAACTTTTTTTTGCAGAAAATGTATCAATTGGTAAATCCAGCAGGGATTATCTATAAATTTATTCATGATTTTTCTACTTAATGCCATGATTCTTTCCATGTTTATTCGTTTGTGTTTGTCTCATATTCGTAGTTGTCAAATTGTGTTTTATTTCCATTGTGTCCTTTTTCTTATTCTTGATTTTTCTGTCTTTTCTGGGCCCTGCGCAGTTTTTTTAGGCGTTATAAATAAGATGACAATGATAATGATGCTTATGATTAAAATAAGCTCTTAATATGCCACAAGAGAAAAATATAACAGACTTCTTAAAAATATCATAAAGCAGTTTTTCTATTAACTTATGAGCCTAAAAGACTTTGTGTATTTTCAGGAAAAGGATATATAGGCTATCCTCAGAAAAGATGGCGGGATAATTTTAATAAAGATAAGACCATCCAACTCTGCATGTATTTTTTTATATGTATAATTTTTTTTTTAGCGAAATGTTTGGGCTACACTCGGTAAACTTCACAGATCCTTCACGTCCTAGAAGACCAAAGAAATCTACTGAGCTGTATTCTGCTATCGTTAGAAGCAATGGATTTGTTGAAGGATTAATTCCTTGCGAATGAGAATTTTTGTCTGTGTTTACAGCCGTTGAATATATTAGATATTGTCAGAGTGTCTCACTTATCTTCCTTTTTGATTTTTTTTTAGCTAAAAGGACTAGAGTCTAAAGGATAAAAGCAATTTTATGCATAACTTGCGTATATATCTTTTATTTGCATACATAAAGCATAAACCTATGTATGCACATTTATAAGGAACATAAATTTGCACCTACACAATAGAAAGAGATAAGATATTTATTTGAAAAAGTTACTATTGCAAGCCCAAAGGACCGAAGTGGGAACTTGAGACTCATTAATATCACAAGAAAACACGAAAACTGGCCAGAATTCCAAAAAGACAATATATATATATATATATATATATATATATATATATATATATATATATATATATATATATATATATATATATATATATATATATATATATATATATATATATATATATATATATATATATATATATATATATATATATATATATATATATATATATATATATATATATATATATATATATATATATATATATATATATATATATATATATATATATATATATATATATATATATATATATATATATATATATATATATATATATATATATATATATATATATATATATAGTAAATCGAAGACTGGCAGGATCAACACAAGATATTAGGGTATATAGGAGTGCTGTTATTGATGTTAAAAGTAAAGATCACCATCTAGTAGTGTCAAGGGTTAATTTAAAGCTGAAATATCGGAAGGGTAATTACCTCCCGGGAAGTTATGATGTTAGTAGACTCCAGGATGAGAATTTGAGAGAAACTTTCCAGTAACAGTTGAATACTAAGCTTGAGAGTTTAAAATTTGATTATGTGGAAGATGGTTGGAATAATTTTAGAAAAATAATTTGTGAAGTTGCTGAAGGTGTATTAGGGAAGAAAGCTAGAACTGCAGCTAAGAATATTAGTGAAAAAGCTTTAAGTTTAAAGGACATATAAAATGGGGGAAAACATAACAAGCGAAAAAACACAAAAAATAAAAACAAGAGAGCAAAACATAAATCAAAATTTAGAAGGGACGGTAAAAAAGAGGCAGGGAGGCAACAAAGTGAATAAATGCAAAGATCTGGAGGAGGGGCTCAGAAACATCCCGACGCTGCCGTAATCTGAATGGGGAGATACAATTTGGGAAAATGCTTACCGTGCGAGGGTTTGTTATTGTATTTTTTTTGCAAAACGGAGGCACAACGAAACCTTCTTGCGCTCAAGGGTTTTCAACCTAGCTTTTATTAGAAGCAGAGAGTATTGCACCTTGCCTTCTTTGAAAATTATTCGCAAGGCTCTGTTTTGGATGGATTCAATTTTTTCTTTTTCTTCGCGGGAGGTACCAGGGTGCCAAATTGGGCAAACATATTCGAGATGCGGGTGGAACAAATGATTTATAAACTCGTAAGTATTGGGAAGGGGGAAGCTAAATATATTTAAAAACTTAAGAAGGTAGATAGACACACTAGCACTATTAATGATAACTTCAACAGGGTTATCCAACTATAAATTGGCATAAATCTTGACACCAAGTAATTTAATGGAGCACCCAGAAACTTCAGGAGGGAGAGGATTAAGGAAACGGGCCGAGTAATTGAGGAAACAAATTGGGATCATCATGGACTTAGAGGGGTTTACTGTCATGTCTAAGTCCTGTCATAAGCCAACTTCCATCTGTAAGAAAATTCTTTAGTGAGGCTGTTAATCATAACTGAAAAAAGAAGGAGACCTAAGACGGTACCTTGGGGTATGCCATTATGGACAAGGAGAGGATTAGAATAGTGATTCTAGTATTTAACAACCTTTGGTTTAGTTGGTAAGAAAAAATCAATATTGCATTCACTGAAAAGCTTCTCAACTAATATATTGTGACTGACAATGTCAAATGCTTTTTGAAGGTCAATGGAAACTAAGTTTAGCCTGAAATTGAGCTTTTCGAGGATTCTCTCAATGTGGTCGATAAGAGAAACAGGGCAGAGAGAGGTAGATGTTGATTTGAGGCTCCCAAATTGCCAAGGCTCAATTTTTCGTTAGCCAATCTGCAAGGAATCCTTCAAAAAGTTTTGATAATATAGCAGTGAGAGAAATAGGAACAACTTCAAAACCAGGCTTTCTGTTTTTATTTTTCAAAGGAGTTATGAAACCCTATTTTTATATCGTTTGAATTTGCCCAGACTCCGTAGTCTCGTTGAAAAGGACAGAATAGGGCTTTGAAAGGAAGTCACTGAAAGTACTAGTAAGAGGAAGCAGGGTATCAAAAGGACAAGCATTGTTTTCTATTAGTTTCTAATTCTTATTTCTGTCTTAGATTGAGAAACAGAGAAAAAAGGAGAGGAAAGAACATTTGTTGATAATTGATAAGCCAATGCTGGAAGGCTTTGGACAATGGAAGCAAGGATCTGTTAAGATGATTGGTAGTAACGTCAGAGAACTCAGGTAGTTTGAAGATAAGCTGTTATAGCCTCCTGCTACACAGTGTTTTAAGCTTGGAATACCAATTTTTTGGTTTATTAGTAAATACTTCTTCGACTTTATTTTTGTTGTAGGATTTAGACGATCTGCAAATTTCTATTTTTGTTGATTTTATTTGTTTTTTAGCTTTATCCAGTTTACCATTTTTAAAAAGCTTCAATTTAGTTGTATTTCGTGTTTTCATGGGTTTATTAATAAGGGTTTATCACTAGAGCACATTTTTATTTTATTTTTATGGGATACAAATTAGGTATCTATCAATTAGCTGTTTATGGACGAGAGCAATTATCTTATCAAAATTTTTTAAATTGTAAATATCAGACAATCTTCAGTATCCAGCCACATATCAAAAGAAAAAGGCCAGAATTTTTAAGAAGGCGGTAAGGGCCATAACTTATTGAGACAGAATGCTTAAAATTTCAAGAGGGGATTAATAGAATAGAAAAGTCATAACTCCCATCCAATGGCGACACAGCGGAGAGATGATTGTAAAAACTATATTTAAGTTCGTTAGGATAACATCAAGAGAGGTGCTTCCCCTAGTACTTGGTATTTTAACAATTTGCTTTACTTTAAGTGAGGAGCAAGAATAATTCATTTTAAGCTCATTGGCATCACCAAATCATAAAGACCAGCATTGGGTTACTAACAATTAACAAAATCCACTCTTTTCTGCAAGAGCTTGATAAATTTACGGTTTGTGTCGATATTTTGATTTGGAAAGCAATAGAAGAGCTATTGCCATAATATCGAAAAAACTAGGGAATACTTTTAGTCTTATACTTAGCCAAAGGATTTCATCCCACTCGGATAAAATAGGGACTCGAATAACTTTTGGTGAAGGTTGCTCTTATTAAAGGACAAAACACGCCCACATTTTTTCCGAGTGGGTGGTCTAAACTAAAGGACAGAGTTAATAATCTCTGAATAATCTGTCATGCGCAGTGACCCTGGACCGTGGGACAGTACTTTAAAAACAGCTATAATACTTTTTGATTTGATTCTGACAGCATCTCGAGTTCGGTAAGCTTTTCAAAATAAAAGAGTTTCCTTATTAGTAAGTAAAAGCTTAGAAAAGGCAAACTGCTTTGGAGAATGCGACAATCGATGAGTTTGAGTAACTCCTGGAAGGGGTTTTAATTTAATGTTATGATACCTTGGAGAACCAGGGTAAGAGGCGGACTTACCTTGAGGATTTAGAGATGGGATGATGGACAAGGGTAAAGACGAAGCACGACGAGGAAGGTGCAAGGGGTTGCCAGTTGACGGGAAGTGAGAAGAATTAGGATTTATTACAGAACAATTATTAAATGCAAAAAGTCTCAAACCTTAATCACACTGACACGGTGGGCACTGGGGATAAAACGAATGAGCCGGGGTGGGGTTTAACGACGATAGTCTAGGAAAAAGCTAAATTAGGAAGGTTCGTGGTAGGAGGAAAAGAGGACATGGTAAGGCAAGCTGGTGCTGGGAAGGGATGTTGAGTGGGATGAAAGAGGTCGGATTAACTTTAGAGAGGATGGGTGGAAGCACGAACCAGTCGAAAACATCTAGGGTACATGCAGCGAATTGGATTAGCAAGGGTATTTGTGTCTGGTAGGAATATGAGTAACAGGAGGTTGGGGGAGTGCCTAGGGGAAATAAGGTCTGCAAGGGTGATTTGACTGGTCTTGACTAAATTTCTGGGTGGAAGGGACGTTTCGGATGGTAGACTCCTGGGGTATTCTGCTTTGTGTCGGGTAGGGAGGGGTTAATAAGGGGTATTTTGTAAGAGATGAATGGGAAAAAGTTGCAGTAGCCCTTCTGCTACTAATACTAACAAATCACTGAATCAACAAGCCACCTGACGCCAACACAGGTACCCTTCTCTTCGATCCCAATCTATACAAAGCCACTTTCTTTACACACTCCCAAAAAGTGTCCATATCACTTAAAATTTTCTCTCAACCTTTCTCTCATTATAGCACTAGAAACATGTAATAGGCTATGATGAAAATCAGGTTAGACAATTCTATTAGTGTTTAGTTTAGAGTTTTTAGTTAGAGTTATAGTTTATTTTAGTTTAGAGTTCTAGTTTAGGCTTTAGAGTTTATAGTTTTAGCCTAGAGTCTTAGCTTAGAGTTTTAGTTAGAGCTGTACTTTAGTTTAGTTTTAGTTTAGTTTAGAGTTGTAGTTTAGTTTAGTTTTAGTTTAGATTTTTAACCTAGAGTCTTAGCTTAGAGTCTTTAGTTAGAGTTGTAGTTTAGTTTAGTTTTAGGTAAGAGTTTTAGTTTTGAGTTATAGTTTAGTATAGTTTAGAGTTTTAGCCTTGAGTCTTAGCTTAGAGTTTTTAGTTAGAGTTATAGTTTAGTTCAGTTTTAGTTTAGTTTAGAGTTATAGTTTAGCTTAGTTTTAGTTTCGAGTTGTAGCCTAGAGTCTTAGCTTAGAGTTTTAGTTGGAGTTATAGTTTAATTAACTTTTAGTTTTGTTTAGAGTTGTAGTTTAGTTTAGCTTTAGTTTAGAGTTTTAGCATAGAGTCTTAGCTTAGAGTTTTTAGTTAAAGTTATAGTTTAGTTTAGTTTTAGTTAAGAGTTTTAGTTTAGAGTCTTAGATTAGTTTCAGTTAAGAGTTTTAGTTTAGAGTTTAGAGTTTCAGTTTAGAGTCTTAGCTTAGAGTTTTAGTTTAGAGTTTTAGGTAGAGTTATAGTTTAGTTTAGTTTTAGTTAAGAGTTTTAGTTTAGAGTCTTAGCTTAGAGTTTTAGCCTAGAGTCTTAGCTAGGAGTTTTTAGTTACACTTATAGTTTAGTTTAGTTTTAGTTTCGTTTAGAGTTGTAGTTTAGTTTTAGTTAAAATTTTTAGTTTTTAGTTTAGTTTAGTTTCAGTTAAGAGTTTCAGTTTAGATTCTTAGCTTAGAGTTTTAGTTTAGAGTTTTAGTTAGAGTTATAGTTTAGTTTAGGTTTAGTTTAGAGTTTTAGTCTAGAGTTTTATATTAAAGTTTTTACTTAGAGGTGTAGTTTATTTTAGTGTTATGTAAGATTTTTAGTTTTAAGCTATAGTTTAGTATCTTTTTAGTTTATAGTTTTAGCATAGAGTCCTAGCGTATAGTTTTTATTTATAGATATAGTTTAGTTCAATTTTAGTTTAGTTTAGAATTGTAGTTTATTTTAGTTTTAGTTTAGAGTTTTAGTTTAGAGTATTAGATTAAAGTTTTAGATATAGCTTTAGTTTAATTTATTTTTATTTATAATTTGTATTTCATATTTTTAGTTTAGAGTTTTAGCCTAGAATCTTATCTTAGAGTTTTTATATAGAGTTATATTTTAGTTTATAGTTATAGTTTAGTTTTAGTTAAGAGTTTTAGACTAGATTCTTATCTTATAGTTTTTAGTTTGATTTATATTTTTGTTTTATTTAGAATTATTATTTTATAGTTAAGTTTAGTTTAATTTAAGATTTATAGATTATAGTCTTAGCTTAGTTTTAGTTTGGTGTTGTAGCTAGAGTTATAGTTTAATTTAGTTTTAGTTAAGAGTTTTAGTTTATAGTATTATATTTGAGTTTAGTCTAGATTTTTTAGTTAGAGCTATAGTTTAGTTTAGTTTTGAGTTGTATTTTAGAGTGTATAGTTTTATCCTATAGTCTTAGCTTTGAGTTTTAGTTAGAGTTATAGTTTAGTTTATTTTTAACTTAGTTTAGAGTTGTAGTTTAGTTTAGTTTTATTTTAGAGTTTTATACTAGAGTCTTATATTAGGGTTTTTAATTATATTTGTAATTTATTATAGTTTTATTTAATATTTTTATTTTAGAGTTATAGTTTAGTTTAGTTTTAGTTTTGTTTAGAGTTGTAGTTTAGTTTTGTTTTAGTTTAGAGTTTTATAATAGAGTCTTAGCTTAGAGTTTTTATTTAGAGTTATAGTTTAGTTTATATTTTTAGTTTAGTTTTAGTTAAGATTTTTATACTAGAGTCTTAGCTTAGAGTTTTTAGTTGGATTTATAGTTTTGTTTTAGTTAAAAGTATTAGTTTATAGTTTAGTTTAGTTTCAGTTAAGAGTTTTAGTTTAGAGTCTTAGCTTAGAGTTTTAGTTTAGAGTTTTATCTAGAGTTATAGTTTAGTTTAATTTTAGTTTAGAGTTTTAGTTTAGAGTCTTAGCTTTGAGTTTAGTCTAGATTTTTTAGTTAGAGCTATAGTTTAGTTTAGTTTTGAGTTGTATTTTAGAGTGTATAGTTTTATCCTAGAGTCTTAGCTTAGTGTTTTAGTTAGAGATATAGTTTAGTTTAGTTTTACCTTAGTTTAAAGTTGTAATTTAGTTTAGTTTTAGTTTAGAGTTTTAGCCTAGAGTTTTATCTTAGGGTTTTTAGTTATAGTTGTAGTTTAGTTTAGTTTTATTTAATAGTTTTAGTTTAGAGTTATAGTTTAGTTTAGTTTTAGTTTAGAGTTTTATATTTGAGTCTTAGCTTAGAGTTTTTAGTTTGAGTTATAGTTTAGTTCAGTTTAAGTTTAGATTAGAGTTGTAGTTTAGTTTAGTTTTAGCTTAGAGTTTTAGCCTAGAGTCTTATTTTAGAGTTTTAGTTAGAGTTATAGTTTAGTTTAGTTTTAGTTTTGTTTATAGTTGTAGTTTATTTTATTTTTAGTTTAGAGTTTTAGCCTAGATTCTTAGATTAGAGTTTTTAGTTAGAGGCGTAGTTTAGTTTAGTTTTAGTTAAGAGTTTTAGTTTAAAGTTATAGTTTAGTTTCGTTTTAGTTTAGACTTTTATCCTAGAGTCCTAGCTTAGAGTTTTTAGTTAGAGTTATAGTTTAGTTCAATTTAAATTTAGTTTAGAATTGTAGTTTAGTTTAGTTTTAGTTTAGATTTTTAGACTAGAGTCTTAGCTTATAGTTTTTAGTTATAGCTATAGTTTAGTTTATTTTTACTTTACAGTTTTATTGCATATTTTTATTTTAGAGTTATAGCCTAGAATCTTAGCTTAGAGTTTTTAGTTAGAGTTATAGTTTAGTTTCGAGTTATAGTTAGAGCTGTAGTTTAGTTTTAGTTAAGAATTTTAGACTAGAGTATTAGCTTATAGTTTTTAGTTGGATTTATAGTTTTGTTTTAGTTAAAAGTATTAGTTTATAGTTTAGTTTAGTTTAATTTAATAGTTTTATTTTAGAGTTTCAGTTTAGAGTCTTAGCTTAGAGTTTTTGTTTAGAGTTTTAGATAGAGTTATAGTTTAGTTTAATTTATTTAAGAGTTTCAGTTTAGAGTTTTAGTTTAGAGTCTTAGCTTAGAGTTCTTAGTTACACTTATAGTTTAGTTTAGTTTTAGTTTAGTTTAGAGTTGCAGTTTAGTTTTAGTTAAGAGTTTTAGTTTATAGTTTAGTTTAGTTTCAGTTAAGAGTTTTAGTTTAGAGTTTTAGTTTAGAGTTATAGCTTTTTTTTAGTTTTAGTTAAGAGTTTTAGTTTAGAGTTTTAGTTTAGAGTCTTAGCTTAGAGTCTTATCATAGAGTCTTAGCTTAGAGTTTTTAGTTATAGTTGTAGTTTAGTTTTAGTTTAGTTTAGAGTTGTAGTTTAGTTTTAGTTAAGAATTTTATATTAGAGTCTTAGCCTAGAGTTTTAGCTTAGAGTTTTAAGTTAGAGTTATAGTTTAGTTCAGTTTTAGTTTAGTTTAGAGTTGTAGTTTAGTTTAGTTCTAGTTTAGAGTTATAGCCTAGAGTCTTAGCTTAGAGTTTTTAGTTGGAGCTATAGTTTAGTTTAGTTTTAGTTTAGAGTTATAGTTTAGTTTAGGTTTAGTTTAGAGTTTTAGCCTGCGTTGTGTCTACGAGCATTTATAGAGTACAATTGGTTCAGCCGCAAGCATATTTCATGTCATTTTAAGATTCATAAAAAAATAAAATACTATCATGAATTCCCAGGCACGAGAAAAAAAAAGTTAGCTTGCTTTATTTCATTTTTAAGTTTAATTTAGACTAGGTTACGTGAACGTGCACGTAACCTAGTCTAACCTAGGCATAACTAACAACCTTTGCCCTGTGGACTCTGGGGGGCTTGTCATCCTTAAATACAAGATTTCCAGAACTTTCAACTAATTTGAACAAAATAGCTGTCTCTAAACTTTGATTTAATGTGTTTGGGGATATGGTGGGCTGAGAGGAAGGTTAATTATTCTCCAATCACTTTCGACTATTGAAAAGGGCAATTTCAACTTCCAATCAAATGAGCCCCTTTTGAAATTTCTAAAACAACTTTCAATATAAACCTTATATGCCCGCAGGGCATAACTTACAACCCTTGCGCTTAGGGCTCTGATTGGGTTATCATCCTAAAAGACCTAATTTCCAGAACTTTCAACTACATTGAACAAAATAGATATCTCAAAATTTTGATTGGATGTGTTTTGGGAAATGATGGGCGTGACAGGGGGGTTAGTTGCCCTTTAATCACTTTCGAATATTAAAAGAGCACTAGTCCTTTCAATTTTCAATGGACTGTGGCCTTCTTGATGATTTTACAACATCGCTTTCTATAAAAACATTACCCGCACCCAGGGCATAACTTACAACCCTTGCCCTGAAGGTTGTGGGGGGGGGGGGGGAATGGGTTGTCATCCTTAAAGACCTAATTTCCAAAACTTTCAACTACTTTGAATAAAATGGCTATCTAAAAATTTTGATTGGATGTGTTTGGGGAAAACGTAGGCGTGAGAGGAGGATTAGTTGCCTTCAAATCACTTTTGACTATTAAAAAGGGCACTAGCCCTTTGAATTTCCAATCGAATGAGCCTTTTTTGAAGTTTCTACGACAACGCCTTCTATAAAAACCTTATATGCCCCCCAGGGCATAACGTATAACCCTTGCCCTGAAGGCTGTGGGGGAGTGTTCTCCTCAAAAAAAATAATTTCTATTCGGAAATCAACTACGCTGAACAAAATGGCTATCTCAAAATTTTGATTGTATGTTTTTGGGGAATGATGGGCATGGGGGGGGCTAGTTGCCCTCCAATCACTTTCGACTATTTAAAAGGGCACTAGCAATTTCAATTTCTAAACGAATCAGCGCATTTTGAAGTTTCTACGACGACGTTTTCTATAAAACCTTATATGCCCCCAGGGCATAATTTACCACCCTTGCCCTGAGGGCTGTGGGGGAGTTTCATCCTCAAAGTCATAATTTCTATCTGGAAATCAACAACACTGAACAAAATTGTTATCTAAAAGTTTTGATTGGATGTGTTTGTGGAAAAGGTGGGCGAGAGAGGGGTGCTAGTTGCCCTCAAATCACTTTCGACTATTAAAAAAGGCACTAGACCTTTGGAGTTTTCCAATAGAATGAGCCCTTTTTCAAGTTACTATGACAAAGATCTCAATAAAAACTTATATGCACCCAGGGTATAACTTATAACCCTTGCCCTGAAGACTGTAGGGGGAGTGTCCTGCTCAAAGGTATAACTTCCTGAACTTTAACTGTGTGGAAAATGGCTATCTAAAAATTTTGATTGACTGTGTTAGGGAAAATGGTTGGCATGGAAGGGGTGTTAGTTGCCTTCCAATTACTGTCGATTATTAAAAAGGGCAATAGCCATTTCAATTTCTAATCGAATGAGCGATTTTTGAAGTTTCTACAACAACGCGTTTTATAAAAACTTTAAATGCCCACAGGCCATAACTTACAACCCTTTTCCTGAGGGCTGTGAGTGGGTTGTCATCATCAAAGACCTAATTTACAGAACTTAAAACTACGTTGAATAATATGGCTATCTTAAAATTTTGATTGGATGTGTTTGGGAAAAAAGTGGGCGTCAGAGGGAGGTTAGTTACCCTCCAACCACTTTCGACTATTAAAAAGGGCACTAGCCCTTTGAATTTCCGATCGAATGAGCCTTTTTTAAAGCTTTTACGACAACGCCTTCTATAAAAAATCTTATATGCCCCCAGGGCATAACTTACAACCCTTGCCCTGAAAGCTGTGGGGGGAGTGTCCTCCTCAAAAATATATTTTCTATTTGGAAATCAAATACGCTGAACAAAATGGCTATCCGAAAATTTTGATCTGATGTGTTTGGGGGATGATGGGCATGGGAGGGGGCTAATTGCCCTCCTATCACGTTCGACTGTTAAAAAGGGCACTAGCCCTTTTAACTTCCAATCGAATGAGCCTTTTTTGAAGTTTCTATTGCAACGCCTTCTATAAAAACCTTATATGCCCCCAGGTCATAACTCACAACCTTTTCCCTGAAGGCTGTGGCGGAGTGTCTTCCTCAAAACCTAATTTCAATTGGGAAATCAACTACGCTGAACAAAATGACTATTCCAAGATTTTGACTGGATGTGATCCGGGAAATGATGGGCATGGAAGGGGTGTTAGTTGCCTTCCAATCACTTTCAACTATTAAAAGGGCACAAGCCACTCCAATTTCCAATTGAATGAGCCCTTTTTGAAGTTTCTAAGACAAATTCTTCGATACAAAGTGCCCTGCTCCAAAGGAAAAAATAATAAATGATACATTGTGCAAACATCGTTCTGATATACCCTCAGGGCATAACTTAAAACCCCTGCCCCGAAGGTAGTGGGAGAGTATCCTCCTCAAAAACATATTTTCTATCTGGAAAGCAACTACACTGAACAAAATGGCTATCTCAAAATTTTATTTGGATGTCTTTGGGAAAATGATGGGCGTGTTTGGGGGTTAGTTGTCCTCCAATCACTTTCGACTATTGAGAAGGGCAGTAGCCACTCCAATTTCCAATCGGATGAGCCCTTTCCGAAGTTTCTACGACCACTTCTCCGATACGAAGTGCCGGCGTATGGAGAAAAAAAAACATTGTGCCCATATCGTTCTTTACTTAGGCAGTGCTATTGCGCTGCCTGTGATTACAAACAGGAAAAAAGCCTATGGTTTTTTCTTAATTGGAACAGTAAGAGACGACCTGGCTACAACCTACGATTGTGACATTATTGATCAATATTTAACATGATTAATTGAAAAAATTTCCCACAAAATAAGTTTTTCAAAGAAAAGTAAAGAACTCCATTTAACAAAAAATGAGCAAAAAAAAAATAAAATAATCTACCAAGCTCGAAACTACCACAAATCAGCATCGAAAAATAAATGAAACCCAAAACGAACATAGTTTACAATAAATAACCGAGTCAAACTCAAAATGAGCAAAAATTAACATAAGTTGGGCGCAAAACCCCTATGCCTTCCCAAGGCCAGAACAAAATTTGCACTTTACTGAAAAAAATATAAATTTTTTTACATTTATAAATTTAAAAAATCAAATAATTTTAACATATTGAGTGCTAAATATCAGTAAATGTATATTAAACTGACAATGCACATTCATTTGTATTTTTTCAGTAAAGTGAAAATTTTGTTCTGGCCTTGGAAAGGCATAGGGATGCCTTATTGGGAATTAGCATTATCACAGTGCATTTTGATTTAATCTTAAGGCAACATTTAGTTTTTAAACATGATCGGCCAATAGGAGGGTGGGAGTGGAAGGGGGATTAGTTGCCCTCCAATCACTTTCGACTATTAAAAAGGGCACCAACCCTTTCTATTTTCAATCGAATGAGCCCCTTTCGAATTTCCCATGACAGCTCCTTCGATACGAAGTGCCCTGGTATAAACAACAACAACATCAACAACTATTACTAATCACTTTCGACTATTAAAAAGGCCACTAGCCTTTGAATTTCCAATCGAATTAGCCTTTTTTGAAGTTTCTACGACAACGCCTTCTATAAAAACCCTATATGCGCCCTAGGGTATAACTTACAACCCTTGTCCTGAGGGCTGTGAGGGGGTTGTCATCCTCAAAGACCTAATTTATAGAACTTAATACTACGTTGAATAAAATGGTTATCTAAAAATTTTGATTGGATGTGTTTGGGGAAAAGGTGGGCGTGAGAAGGGGGTTAGTTGCCCTCCAATCACTTTTGACTATTAAAACGGTCACTAGCCCTTTGAATTTCCAATCGGATGAGCCTTTTTTGAAGCTTCTACGACAACGCCTTCTATAAAAACATTATATGCCTCCAGGGCATAACTTAAAACCCGTGCCCTGAAAGCTGTGGGGGAGTGTCCTCCTCAAAAAAATAATTTCTATCTGGAAATAAACTACGCTGAACAAAATGGCTATCCGAAAGTTTTGATCTGATGTGTTTGGGGGAATGATGGGCGTGGGAGGGCGGCTAGTTGCCCTCCTATCACGTTCGACTGTTAAAAAGGGCACTAGCCCTTTGAATTTCCAATTGAATGAGCCTTTTTTGAAGTTTCTACGGCAACGCCTTCTATAAAAACTTTATATGCCCCCAGGGCATAACTTAGAACCCGTGCCCTGAAGGCTGTGGGGGAGTGTCCTCCTCAAAAACCTAATTTCTATCTGGAAATCAACTACGCTGAACAAAATGGTTATCCCAAAATTTTGACTGGATGTGTTTCTGGAAATGATGGGCGTGGAAGGGGTGTTCGTTGCCTTCCAATCACTTTCGACTATTAAAAAGGGCACAAGCCACTCCAATTTCCAATTGAATGAGCCCTTTTCGAAATTTCTACGACAACTTCTTCGATACAAAGTGCCCTACTCCAAAGTAAAAAAATAATAAATGATACATTGTGACAACATCCTTCTTATATACCCTCAGGGCATAACTTAAAACCCTTGCCCCGAGGGTTGTGGAGAGTGTCCTCCTCAAAAATATATTTTCTATCCGGAAATCAACTACACTGAACAAAAAGACTATCTCAAAATTTTGATTGACTGAGTTTGGGGGAATGATGGGCGGGGGGGCTAGTTGCCCTCCAATCACTTTTGACTATTAAAAAGGGCACTAGCCCTTTGAATTTCCATTCTAATGAGCCTTTTTTTGAAGTTTCTACGACAACACCTTCTATAAAAACCTTATATGTCCCCAGGGCATAACTTGAAACCCTTGCCCTGAAAGCTGTGGAGGAGTGTCCTCCACAAAAACATGTTTTCTATCTGGAAATCAACTACGCTGAACAAAATAGCTATCTCAAAATTTTGATTGGATGAGTTTTGGGGAATGATGGGCGGGGAAGGGGGGTTAGTTGCCCTCCAATTACTTTCGACTATTGAAAAGGGCAGCAGCCACTCCAATTTCCAATCGAATGAGCCCTTTTCGAAGTTTCTATGAAAACTTCTTCGATACAAAGTGCCCGGGTTTGGAGGAAAAAAACATTGTGCCCACATCGTTCTTTACTTAGGCAGCGCTATTGCACTGCCTATGATTACAAACAGGTAAAAGCCTATGTTTTTTTCTTAATTGGAAAAGTAAATGACGACCTGGCTACAAATTACGATTATGACATCAT
Organism: Artemia sp. Qi Xiang Cuo; assembly: GCF_049724085.1. Lineage (NCBI taxonomy): Eukaryota > Metazoa > Arthropoda > Branchiopoda > Anostraca > Artemiidae > Artemia > Artemia sp. Qi Xiang Cuo. The sequence continues at coordinate 11,423,753 of NC_142803.1, forward strand.
TGATCAATCTTTAACATGATTAATTAAAAAAAACTTTTTCCACAAAATAAGTTTTTCAAAGAAAAGTAAAGAACTCCATTAAACAAAAAATGAGCATAAATAAAATCAAATAATCTACCAAGCTCAAAACTACCACAAATTAGCACCGATAAATAAATGTAACCCAAAACGAACAGAAATTACAGTCAAACTCAAAATGAGCAGAAATTAACATAAATTGGGTGCAAAACCCCCATGGCTTCCCAAGGCCAGAACAAAATTTACAATTTACCGAAAAAAATATAATTGTTTTTACATTTATAACTTTAATAAATCAAATAATTTTAACATTTTTATTAATAAATATCAGTATATGTATATTAAACTGACAATGCACATTCATTTGTTTTTTTTTCAGTAAAGTGCAACTTTTGCTCTGGCCTTGGGAAGGCATAGGGATGCCTTATTGGGAATTAGCATTATCACAGTGCATTTGATTTAATCTTAAGGCAATATTTAGTTTTTAAAGATGATGGGCCAATGGGAGGGTGAAGTGGAAGGGGGATTAGTTGCCCTCCAATCAATTTCGACTATTAAAAAGGGCATCAACCCTTTCTATTTTCAATCGAATGAGCCCCTTTCGAAGTTCCCACGACAACTCCTTCGATACGAAGTGCTCTGGTCTAAAAAACAACAACAACAACAAAAAAAAAATATTACTAATCACTTTCGACTATTAAAAATGGCACTAGCCTTTGAATTTCCAATCGAATTAGACTTTTTTGAAGTTTTTACGACAACACCTTCTATGAAAACTTTAAATGCCCCCAGGGCATAACTTAAAACCATTGCCCTGAGAGTTGTTGGGGAGTGTCCTTCTCAAAAACATTTTGTATCGGGAAATCAACTAGCCTACGCTAAACAAAATGGCTATCTCAAAATTTTGATTGGATGTGTTCGGGTGAATGATGGACGTGGGGGGCGGGGCTAGTTGCTCTCCAATCAGTTTCGAATATCAAAAAGGGCACTAGCCCTTTGAAGGTCCAATCAAATGAGCCATTTTTGAAGTTTCTAGGACAACGCCTTTTATAAAAACCTTATATAGCCCAGGACATAACTTAAAACCCTTACCCTGAGGGTTGTTGGGGAGTGTCCTCCTCAAAAACATATTTTCTATCTGGAAATCAACTACGCTGAACAAAATTGGCTAGCTCAAAATTTTGATTGGATGTGTTTGGGGGAATGATGGGCGTGGGGGGGGGGGGTTAGTTGCCCTCAAATCACTTTCGACTATTGAAAAGGGCAGTAGCCACTCCAATTTCCAATCGAATGAGCCCTTTTCGAAGTTTCTACGACAACTTCTTTGATACAAAGTGCCCGGGTATGGAGAAAAAAACATTGTGCCCACATCGTTCTTTACTTAGGCAACGCTATTGCGCTGCCTGTGATTACAAACAGGAAGAAGCCACAAATCAGCATCAATAAATAAATGAAACCCAAAACGAACAGAAATTACAATAAATAACCGAGTCAAACTCAAAATGAGCAGAAATTAACATAAGTTGGGTGCAAAACCCTTATGCCTTCCCAAGGCCAGAACAAAAGTTACACTTTACTGAAAAAAATATAAATGTTTTTACATTTATAACTTTAATAAATCAAATAATTTTAACATTTTGATTAATAAATATCAGTATATGTATATTAAAATGGCAATGCACGTTCATTTGTATTTTTTCAGTAAAGTGCAAATTTTGTTCTGGCCTTGGGAAGGCATAGGGATACCTTATTGGGAATTAGTATTATAACAGTGCAGTTTGATTTAATATTAAGGCAAAATTTAGTTTTTAAACATAATGGGCAAATGGGAGGGTGGGAGTGGAAGGGGGATTAGTTGCCCTCCAGTCACTTTCGACTACTAAAAGGGGCACCAGCCCTTTCTATTTTCAATCGAATGAGCCCTTTCCGAAGTTACAACTACAACTCCTTCGATACGAAGTGCCCTGGTAAAAACAACAACAACAACAAAAACATTACTAATCACTTTCGACTATTAAAAAGGGCACTAGCCTTTGAATTTCCAATCGAATTAGCCTTTTTTGAAGTTTCTACGACAACGCCTTCTATAAAAATCTTATATGCACCCAGGGCATAACTTAAAACCCTTGCCCTGAGAGTTGTGGGGGAATGTCCTTCTCAAAAACATATTTTGTATCTGGAAATCAACTTGCCTACTCTAAACAAAATGGCTATCTCAAAATTTCGATGGGATGTGTTTGCGTTAATGATGGACTTGGGGGGGGGCGAGTTGCCCTCCAATCAGTTTCGACTATCAAAAAGGGCACTAGCACTTTGAATTTCCAATCAAATGAGCTCCTTTTGAATTTTCTATGAAAACGCCTTCTATAAAAACCTTATATACCTCAGGACATAACTTAAAACCCTTACCCTGAGGGTTGTTGGGGAGTGTCCTCCTTAAAAACATATTTTCTATCTGGAAATCAACTACGCTGAACAAAATGGCTATATCAAAATTTTGATTGGATGTGTTGAGGGGATGATGGGCGTGGGGGAGGGGCTAGTTCCCCTCCAATCACTTTCGACTATTAAGAAGGGAACTAGCCGTTTGAATTTCCAATCGAATGAGCCTGTTTTGAAGTTTCTACGACAACGCCTTCTTATAATTCCTTATATGCCCCCAGGACATAACTTAAAACCCTTGCCCTGAGGGTTGTGGAGGAGTGTCCTCTGGGGGAGTGTCCTCCTAAAATACATATTTTCTCTCTGGAAATCAACTAGCCTACGCTGAACAAAATGGCAATGTCATACTTCTGATTGGTTGTGTTAGGGGGAGTGATGGGCTTGGGGGGCTAGTTGCCCTCCAATCACTTTCACCTATTAAAAAGGGCACTAGCACTTTGAATTCCCAATCGAATGAGCCTGTTTTGAAGTTTCTAAGACAACGCCTTCTATAAAAACCTTATATGCCCCAGGGCATAACTTAAAACCTTTGCCCTGAGGGTTGTGGGGGAGTTTCCTCCTCAAAAACATATTTTCTATCTGGAAATCAACCACACTGAACAAAATGGTTATCTCAAAATTTTGATTGGATGTGTATTGAGGACTAATGGCCGCGCGGGGGGTGGGGGGGAGGCTTGTTGCCCTCCAATCCCTTTTGAATTTCAAAAAGGGCACTAGCTCTTTGAATTTCCAATCGAATGAGCCTGTTTTGAAGTTTCTAAGACAACGCCTTATATGAAAAACCTTATATGCCCCCAGGGCGTAACTTAAAACCTTTGCCCTGAGGTTTCCGGGGGAGTGTCCTCCCCAAAAACCTATTTTCTAACTGGAAATCAACGACGTTGAACAAAATGACCATCTCACAATTTTGATTGGATGTGTTTGTGGGAAAGATAGGCGTGGGGGTGGGGGCTAATTGCCCTCCAATCCCTTTTGACTATTAAAAAGGACACTAGCCCTTTGAATTTCCAATCGAATGAGCCTTTTTTGAAGTTTCTACAACAAAGCCTTCTATAAAAACCTCATATGCCCCTAAGGCATAACTTAAAACCCTTGCCCTGAGGGAGGTGGGGGAGTGTCCTCCTCAAAAACACATTTCTATCTTGAAATCAACTACGCTGAACATAATGGCTATCTCAAAATTTTGATTGGATGTGTTTGGGGTAATGATGGGCGTAGGGGGGGGGGGCTAGTTGCTCTCCAATCACTTTCAACTATCAAAAACGGCACGAACCCTTTAAATTTCCAATCGAATGAGCCTGTTTTGAAGTTTCTACGACAACGCCTTCAATAAAAACCTTATATGCCCCCAGGGCATATCATTTAATATCATCTTTATCTTTTTATCTTTTTTGAAGTTTCTACGACAACGCCTTCTATAAAAAACCTTTTATGTCCCCAGGACATAACTTAAAACTCTTGACCTGAGGGTTGTGGGGGAGTTTCTTCCTCAAGAACACATTTTCTATCTGGAAATCAACTACGCTGAACAAAATGGCTATCTCCAACTTTCGATCGGATGTGTGTGGGGGACTGATGGGCGTGAGGGGGAGGGGGCTAGTGGCCCTCCAATCACTTTCGGCTATTAAAAAGGGCACTAGAACTATCGATTTCTAATCGAATGAGCCCCTTTTGGAGTCTCTACGACGACCCCTTCTATATGAAGTGCCTTGCTTTAAAGAAAAAAAAATAAACTGTACAGTGTCAACATTGATCTTATATACCCTTCAGGGCATAACTTAAAATCCTTGCCCTGAGGGTTTTGGGGGAGCGTCCACCTCAAAAAGATATTTTCTATCTGGAAATCAACTACGCTTAAAAAAATGGCTATCTCAAAATTTTGATTGAATGGGTTTGAGGGAATGATGGGCGTGGGGAGGGGGGGGTTAGTTGCCCTCCAATCACTTTCGACTATTAAAAAGGGTACTAGTCAATCCAATTTCCAACTGAATGAGCCCTTTTTGAAGTTTCTGCGACAACTCCTTCGATACGAAGTGCCCTGGTATGGAGAAAAAAAAACAACAAAAAACAACACATTGTGCCCACATCGTTCTTTACTTCCGATTCTTTTGATGTATCTATTGGTATTCAAAATTCCATTTTTTTAAGTTTCGGTTACTATTAAGACAAGTTGTTCTTACTATAGAGTTCGTTACCACGAACTTTTTGATTGTTTCAAAAATCAAATATCTTTGAAAAGACTTCTGTATGAAAAGACATCAAAAATGAAGTTTATTTTGTAAAAAGTGATTCTATTTAAATTTTTTTGTTTTTTTATTAAAAAAAGCACTAGAAATTTTAATTTCCATTTTAATGAGCCCTCTCGTGACATTCTAGGACCACTAGGTCGATACAATCACCCCCGGGGAAAAGAAAAAACAAAAAAAAAACAAATAAACACGTATCCGTGATCTTTCTTCTGGCAAAAAATACCAAATTCCATATTTTTGCAGATATTAGCTTGAAACCTCTAAAGTAAGGTTCTCTGATACGCTGAAACTGATGGTGTGATTTTCATCAAGATTCTAGGACTTTTGGGGGGTGTTTTCCCTTTTTTTCTAAAATGGGGCAAATTTTTACAGGCTCGTAACTTTTGACGAGTAAGATTAAACTTGATGAAACGCTCTTACTATACAGTTCTTTAAGAGGAAATGTTTGATAATCAAATATAAACACTTATGACGTCATATATACAACAGATCTCTTTGTCTTTTCCCCGTTGAATCAATTACTATGAGATAGAATTCGGTCCTTGCTGAAAAATTATAATACTTTATTCCTTGATGTAATCAGCATAAAAATTCGACTCTTCGATGTAGCTATTGGTATCAAAATTCTGTTTTTTAAAGTTTCGGTTACTATTGAGACGATTCGCTCCTACTGTACAGTTCGTTACCACGAACTTTTTGATTGTTTCAAAAATCAAATATCTTTTCAAAGGCTGCAGTATGAAAAGACATCAAAAATGCAGTTTTTATGTAAAAAGTGATTCATTTTTTTTTTTTTTTGTTTAAGAAAGGCACTAGAAATTTTCATTTCCGTTTGAATGAGTCCTCTCGCAACACTCTAGGACTACTGGGTCGATACGATCACCCCTTGGGAAACTATTGAGACGAGTCACTCTCACTATACAGTTCGTTACCGGGAACTGTCTGATAATTCTGGTTGCAGCGGCAGCTGCAACCTAGTAAGAGCGAACCACAGCCCATAGTAACCAAAAGTTGAAAAACTGTCAAGTGAAAAAATTGTCATTTTACACTAAAATCAGGAATGGTAACTATTGTTTTGGTTAATCTTAGAGGTAAAAGTTTATTGCGAAAAGAAATTTATGGTGATTTCGAAAAAGAGCCTGAAACCCCTTCAAATGGTGTCAAATCGAAACAAAAAGCACACCATTGGAATCAGCACGGTCAAAAACCTTTGGTAGGATAATTACAGTCCCCCACCTTGAACACCAAGGAAAATGACTTTTTTGCATGGGTAGCACTGATCTGTCTCCTTTTTTTTCTAGAAGAGCTAGGGCTAGTCAGAAGGGCTAGTCAGAGCATCATAGAGAGGTTTGTGATAGCTCATTCAAAAGGGAATTAAATTTTTAAGTGCCCTTTTTAAGTGACCGAAAAGATTGGAGGGCAAATAGCCCCCCCCTCCATACAGGTCCCCTCCCCCCCAACAAGTCCTATAAAAATTTTGTGATAGCTATTTTGTTTAACATAGTTCAAAAGTCCAATATATATGATTTTGATGATAATATTGCTCTCCATAGTCCCTGGGGAAGGGCTGTATGTGGAATCAGGCGTATCGATATCGCGCGTATCGGTATTGTACCTATTGGTATCACATGTATCGTATCGGGAATATCGGTATCCGCTGTTGTTTTTTTTTCAGTAATTTTCTAGGCTCATTTTTTTAAAGCATTTCCCGGCAAGGTATCATGGTTGCAGCGGCAGCAGCAACCCAGTAAAGAGCGAACCACAGCCCATAGTAACCAAAAGTTAAAATTCGCGTTTCGAAAAAAAACTGCCTGGTGAAAAAAATTTCCATCTAACACTGTCTCAGGAATGTTAACTATAATTTCGGTTTGTCTTAAAAGTAAAAGTTTATTGCGAAAAGAAATTTACGGTGACTTCGAAAAAAGCCTCAAACCCCTCGAAAATGGCGTCAGATCAAAATGAAAAGTGAACCGTTGGAATAAACATGGTCAAAACCTTGTACAGGCAAGTTACAGTCCCCCTCCCTGAACAACAATGAAAATCGCTTTTTTGCATCGGTAGCACTGATCTGTCTCCCGTTTTTTTTTTTTTTTTTTCAACAGGTCTAGTGAGCTACCAAAACATCATGAAGAGATTCTTAATGGCTAATTAAAGATCTATTTCTTATATCTACGTGCTAAGGTATAAGAAAATATATTTTTACTTTGAAATAAGTTGAGCTTTCTTGTCTGGAAAATGAACACGCAGAAATTTATGCACAAAAATTATCTTTTAACTTTTAATAATTATGATCCAAAGCCCCCAACTGGAGGTTTATTATACTCCTCATATATACTCCTACTCCAGACCCTCTTAGTAAGCTTCATAAATCGCTTACTCAGCTTAAAAGCAAAAGAATATTGCGAAAAAATTTAACTAAAACTAAAAACTTTTGAACTGAAAATATACCAAAAACTAAGCTTGAATGATCAACAGTTTTGAATTGAACCTTTAAACTTCACTCTGCGATGAAGCCTGTGTCCTAGTTCTAACGGCGGTAATTGAGGGGAACGGACGTTCTTGCCCTCTTAGTTTTTTGCTCCTGCTTAGGTTTCGAAAAAGACACCCTTTTTGGGGCATATCATTGGAAAAGATACTTTTTTCATTAAACAAAATGGGGAAACAACCGAAAGTACACTTTATGGGAATGTGCTATCAAGTCAAATTTATAAAAAGCGATTAGGTATAAATATAAGCTGTTAAATGAGCCCTTAAACAGCTCTCTTTTGTTACAGTAGCCTTCTAGTTTCTGCTAGTCAGTAGGGGATTTACAAAGCCTTGTATTCATTATGGCTTTTTCAGGGGAAGTCGGCCGAGTAAAAACAGTTTTTTGTTCATCGAAAAACAAACGCTCCTAAAAAAAATGTTTTGTTTTGTGAAGTATGGATGATGAACTTCATGTTATAGACTGAAAGTTTTTCGTTGCTGTCAAGGTTGTTTTCAGTATTTTCTATAGGTGTCTTATCTCCCCTAGATCGGTGACAATTGAAACTACATTAAAATAAGTTTTCAACTGAAACTTAGGAGTTCCATTAAAACTTAAAACGAACATACATTATTCCGTATAAATTAAAAAGATCGTGGCAACGTTGTTTCTAAATTAAATTTTAATCAAAAAACGAACAAAGATTAATTTATAAAAACAAAGTTTTTCCGAGGGAAGTAAAGAGCAAAGTTGAAACTAAAAAAGAACAAAAATTATTACTTCACAGCCTCTCTAACATATATTAATAAAACTAGTACAAATAAACAGACTAATTATGTTTCCCTATGCTTTTAGGATTATAAAAAACTAGCGCTTTACTGAAAACACAAAAGTCAAGTATAAAAAACAGAAATATTGATTTAAGAATCAAAAGTGAGTATGCAGCCTGACAGCGCTAAGCGAAACTATAAAGCTTTCCATAGTCTTACACCAGTTGTGAAATTGGTAACTTTCAGTATACAATTAAACTATCTTAAAAACATAAGCATAAAACTAAATATTTTTTAATAGCCGCGAAGTAATTGAACAGCATACAGAAATACTGGATTGATTTATCAAGCAGCATTTTGCTCTCATCAGCTATAATACCAATAGTGGGTAATATACAGTCTTAAATTGTAAGAAGTATGCTTTAGTATCACTCAGGGTTGCCGACGTCAGTAGGATTTTACTAGATCTAGTAAAAAAAAAAAATCGAGCAAATTTAAAGGATCTAGTAAATTTCCGAAATCTAGCAAAAACTAGAAAACAATCATGACTTATAGTAAAAAAACTTTTTTTTATTTTCTATGAAATCACGGGAAAAAATTATCGTACATATGACAATTTACAATTTTTGCTTGTCTGTTTTACAATTTCCAATTTTGTTTGTCTGTCTCAGAGACAAACAAGCAGTCACCTATTTTCATAAACAGACCCTTCACTTCCGGCGTCTAAAGGTCGACAAAATCAGCGTTCTGTGTATCAGCGTTCAAATCTGCGTTCAAATCTTACCAACTAAAAATGAAGCTGCAATGACACTTGGGTTTGTGATGATTGGGAATATATATATATATATATATATATATATATATATATACAATAATATATATATATATATATATATATATATATATATATATATATATATATATATATATATATATAAATATATATATATATATATATATATATATATATATATATATATATATATATATATATATATATATATATATATATATATATATATATATATATATATATATATATATATATATATATATATATCCAAAAAAGGATTTTTGAACTTGTAGGTTTCCGGAATTTTCAATCATACTATGAAAACGAAAGAAAAAGGAAAAGAGAAAAAAAGAAGAAAAGAGGAAAAAAGATCCTCATATAGTAAAAATCGATGCTTGATGGTGCGCGTGCGGCGTAGCCGCACGCGCAAAACTTTTTTTGAACATTTAGTAAAAACAGATGCGATCTAGTGAATTTTTTCTATACCATTTAGTAAAATCTTCCAGGTCAGGGTGGCAACCCTGGTATTACTTGAAAGGGGGATCAAATAAGACATAATATGAACTCTGGAATTCCGATTATTTCTCTCTATACAAGAGTGAATTTCAAGCTATGATACAAATTCTAAAGCTAGTCTATAGTCCTAGTACTATCAAGATGGCCTTACTCCGAACTTGCGTACAAACTAATCATGACAGATTGTCGCTTTCAGAACCACAACGAGAGCCAGTCATTGAACTGAGCCATTGTGCAGAAGTGATACCAAATTAAACGTAAAAAAAACAAAGTTAAATCCTAAATGGATTGTTGCTTTATCTTATTAATTAAAAAACTTTTTCCACAAACTACGTTTTTCAAAGAAAAGTAAAGAACTCCATTAAACAAAAAATTAGCAAAAATAAAATCAAATAATCAACCAAGCGTGAAACTACCACAAATCAGCATTGATAAATAAATGAAACCCAAAACGAACAGAAATTACAATAATTAACCGAGTCAAACTCAAAACGAGCAGAAATTACCATAAGTTGGGTGCAAAACCCCCATGCCTTCCCAAGGCCAGAACAAAATTTGCACCTTACTGAAAAAATATAAATGTTTTTACTTTTATAACTTTAATAAACCGAATAATATTAACATTTTGATTACTAAATATCAGAATATGTATATTAAACTGACAATGCACATTCATTTGTATTTTTTTCAGTAAAGTGCAAATTTTGTTCTGGCCTAAAAGGGTACTTAGCCTTTTGAATTTCCTTAGGCCTTTGTACTTAGCCCTTTGAATTGAAAAGAGTACTAGATCTTTGAATTTCAATCGAATGAGTCCTTTTGAAGTTTCTACGACAACGCTTTCAATAAATACTTTATATGCCCCCAGGGCATAACTTACAACCCTTGCACTGAGGGCTCTGAGGGGGTTATCATCCTAAAAGACAAAATTTCCAGAACTTTCAACTACATTGAACAAAATGAAAGTAGAAAGGGGGATACCAGCCTCACGCGAACACTGCTGCCATCTACAATTTAGTCTAACGTTGACAGTACATAATTTATGGTTTTTCTCACTGAGAATGATAAAACAGAATTTTTCTCACTTGAAAAACAGGATTTTTCTCACATTGATGGATGTTTCTTGGATGGTTTTGTGTGTTGGTCAATTTATTTGTTGTTTTTCATGGATGTCAACATCAATTTATGTCTGTTTTTATGGTTTTTGTCAGTGAGAATGAAAAAAACAGGATTTTCCTCACTTTGATGGATGTTTCAAGGTCGATTTATTATTTGTTGTTGTTATTGTTCGTCTAGGTTAGAATGCTAGGGCTAACGACTTGACAGTACATAATTTATGGTTTTTCTCACTGAGAATGAAAAAACATAATTTTTCTCACTTGAAAAACAGGATTTTTCTCACATTGATGGATGTCCCTAGGGAGAACACCTGTTCTGTCAGTTCGACAAATTGTTTCCGGGGAAGTTTATTAATGTCTTACAGACGATGTCAAGATTAATCAAATTGTTTTCGGGCAAAGTTTATTAATGTCTGACAGGTGATGTCAAGGTTGATAAAATGGTTTCCGGGTGAAGTTTATTAATGTCTGACAGGTGATGTCAAGGTTGATTGATTTGTCACGAAAGGGGAATTGTGTTCGGGTGAATGTTTTGATCCTAGAGATGAAGAGATTAACGTGGGAAAGGGTTTCCTAGTAATTTGAAATGTGAAAGCGCAGGGATGTCAAAAACAAAAGGAACACGCAGAAATTACGTTTAGGGATTATTTGGGCGAAACCGTTTTAGACATTTTAGGGAATTATTTCGGCGAAACAGTTAAAGACATTTTAAAAGATGATTTGAAAATATGTTTTAGAAGAGGATTTGAGGGTGAAACTCTGTGGTCGTTATAATACACAAGTTCCATTTGAACAGTGTCGTGAGGTCCTCTACCCCAACCCCAAAGGGCTCCGATCCCCCTATCCCAACCCCGAAGAAACCCCCGGTCCCCAAAGGTCCCCCGATCTCCCAAAGGGCCCCCCGGACCCCAAAAGGTCCCCCGGGCCCCCAAAGGTCCCTCGGCGCCCCAAAAGCCCATGAGCCCCCATTTTTTATATTTTTTCAATTTGCGCATTTTGGGACACAAAAGGGCCCCACCCCCCAACTTTTGACTCCCCCTCTCACCATTAGTGTTTTGTCACGGTTTACCATGTCACAGTTACATTCTTTTGATTTTTCAAAGTTCATTTTGAATTTCCGTTGTTGAAATTCAAGAGTTGAATTATTTAAGGAGGTTTTTGTCATGGTTTACTGTGTCAAAGTTACATTCTCTTGATTTTCCATGTTCATTGAGGATTTCTTCTATTGAAATATGTGTGTTGAAATATTTTAGTAGTGTTTGCACATGGTTCTCCTCGTCGTTGTTACTTTTGCTTGATTTTCAATGTTCACTGAGGATTTCATTCATTTAAATGCAAGATTTGGAATATTTTAGTAGTGTTTTGTTGTAGCTTTACTTTGTCACAGTTACATTCTTCTTGATTTTTCAAAGTTCATTTTGAATTTCTTTCATTGAAATGCAAGAGTTGGAATATTTCAGTAGTGTTTTGTCTGTGGTTTATCTTGACACAGTTACATTCTCTTGATTTTTCAAGGTTCATTTTGAATTTCTGTCGTTGAAATGCAACAGTTGGAACATTTCAGTAGTGTTTGTTTGTGCTTTACCTTGTCACATTTACCTTCTCATGATTTTTCAAAGTACATTTTGGATTTCTTTCGTTGAAACGCAAGAGTTGGAATATTTCAGTAGTGTTTTGTTGTGGATTACCATTTCACAGTTTCATTCTCTTAATTTTACAAAGTTCATTTCTTATTTCTTTAATGGAATTGCAATAGTTGGATTATTACAGTAGTATTTTGTTGTAGTTTACCTTGTCACATTTATATTCTCTTGATTTTTTCAAAGTTCAATTTAATTCTCTTTCATTGAAATAAAAGAGTTAGAATATTTCAGTAGTGTTTTGTCGTGGTTTACCTTGTAACAGTTACATTCTCTTGATTTTTCAAAGTTCATTTTGAATTTAATTCGTTGAAATGCAAGAGTTTGAATATTTCAATAGTGTTTTGTTGTGGTTTATCTTGTCAAGATTACATTCTCTTGAATTTTTAAAAGTTAATTTTGCATTTCTTTCATTGAAATGCAAGAGATGGAATATATGAGTAGTGTTTTGTTGTACTTAACTTGTCAAAGTTACAATCTAATATTTTTTCAAAGTTATTTTTTAGTTTCATCTATTGAAATGTAATAGATTGATTGAATTGCTGGAGTCTTTTTGTAGCTTAACATTTCACGGTTACAGATTAATACATTTTAAAAGTTCGTGATAGATTTCTTGCATTGAAAAACAATATTTGAAATTTTTCAGTAGTGTTTTGTCGTGGTTTACCTTGTCACAGCTACATTCTCTTAATTTTGAATTTCTTTTGTTGATATGCAAGAGTTCGAATATTTCAGCAGAGTTTTGTCGTGTTTTACATTGTCACAGTTACATTCTCTTGATTTTTCAAAGTTCATTTTGAATTTATTTCGTTGAAATTCAAGAGTTGGATTATTTAATTAGTGTTTTGTCGTGGTTTACGCTGTCAGAATTACATTCTCTTAATTTGTCAAAGTTCAATTTGTATTTCTTTCAATGAAATGCAAGAGGTGGTATATTTTAGTAGTGTTTTGATGTAGTTTACCTTGTTACACTTATCTTCTCTTGTTTTTTCAAAGTTCTTTTGGGATTTCTTTCATTCAATTGCAAGAGTTGTAATATTTCATTAGTATTTCGTAGTGTTTTCCCTTGTCTGAGCTAAATTCTCAGAAATTTTTAAATTCAATTCCGAATTTCTATCGTGAAATGTAAAAGTTGGAATATTTCAGTATTGTTTTGTTGTAAACTACATTGTCACAGATAAAGTTTTTTGTTTGTTTTAAGTTCATTTTAGATTTCTTTCATTGAAATGCAAGAGTTGGAATATTTCAGTAGTGTTTTGTTACAGTTACATTCTCATGATTTTTCAAAGTTCATTTATGAATTTCTTTCGTTGAAATGCAAGAGTTGGAATATTTCAGTAGTGTTTTGTTGTTGTTTACAGTGTCACAAATACATTCTTTTTATTTTTCAAAGCTAATTTTAGATTTTTTTCATTGAAATGCAAGAGTTGGAAGATTTCAGTAGTGTTTTGTCTTAGCTTACTTTGTCACAGTTACATTCTATTGATTCATTGTGGATTTCTTTCGTTGAAATGTGTTTTGTTGTGCTTTACCTTGACACAATTACATTTTCTTGATTTTTGTTAGGTTAGGCTAGATCAAATTAGGTTAGGTTAGGTTAAGTTAGGTTAGGTTATCCTACGTACGCGCGCGTCCGTAGACTAACTTAACTTAACTTAACCTGACCTAACCTAACCTAATTTTATCTAGCCTAACCTAACAGAAAAAAAATAAAGATAATGTAACTGTGTCAAGGTAAAACACAACAAAACACATTTCAACGAAAGAAATCCACAATGAACTTTGAAAAATCAATAGAATGTAACTGTGACAGTGAACCATGACAAAACACTACTTAAATTTTCCAACTCTTGTATTTCAACGAATGAAATTCAAAATAAATTTAGAAAAATTAAGAGAATGTAACTGTGATAAGGTAAACAATGGCAAAACACTGCTGAAATATCCCAACTCTAGCATTTCAACGAAAAGAATGCAAGAGTTGGAATATTTCAGTAGTGTTTTGTCATGGCTCACTTTGTCACAGTTACATTCTATTGATTCATTGTGGATTTCTTTCGTTGAAATGTGTTTTGGTGTGCTGTACCTGGACACAATTACATTTTCTTGATTTTTGTTAGGTTAGGTTAGGCTAGATCAAATTAGGTTAGGTTAAGTTAAGTTAGGTTAGGTTAGCCTACGTACGCGCGCGTACGGAGGCTAACTTAACTTAACCTAACTTGACCTAACCTAATTTGATCTAGCCTAACCTAACCGAACAAAAATCAAGAAAATGTAATTGTGTCAAGGTAAAACACAACAAAACACATTTCAACGAAAGAAATCCACAATGAACTTTGAAAAATCAAGAGAATGTAACTGTGACAAGGTAAACCACGACAAAACACTGCTGAAATATTCCAACTATTGCATTTCAATGAAAGAAATTCAAAATGAACTTTGAAAAATAAAGAGAATGTAACTGTGACAAGGTAAACCACAACAAAACACTACTGAAATATTCCAACTCTTGCATTTCAACGAAACAAATTAAAAATGAACTTTCAAAAATAAAGAAAATGTAACTGTGAAAAGGTAAACTACAACAAAACACTACTGAAATAATCCAACTCTTGCATTTCAATGAAAGAAATTCAAAATGAACTTTGAAAAATCAATAGAATGTAACTGTGAGAAGGTAAACCACGACAAAACACTACTGAAATATTACAAATATCTCATTTAAACAAAAAGAAATTAAAAATGAACTTTGAAAAATTAAGAGAATGTAACTGTGACAAGGTAAACCATGACAAAACACTACTGAAATATTCCAACTCTTGCATTTCAACAAAAAGAAATTAAAAATGAACTTTGAAAAATTAAGAGAATGTAACTGTGACAAGGTAAACCACAACAAAACACTACTGAAATATTCCAACTCTTGCCTTTCAATGAAAGAAATTCAAAAAGAACTTTGAAAAATCAAGAGAATGTAACTGTTACAAGGTAAAACATAACACTACACTACTGTAATAATCAAACTCTTTCCTTTAAAATAAATAAATTCAAAATTAACTTTTAAAAATAAAGAGATTTTAACTGCTACAATTTAAACCCAGACAACACTAGAGAAATAATACAACTCTTGAACTTCATAGAATGAAATTCAAAATGAACATTGATAAATAAATATTATGTAACTGTGACAATGTAAACCACAACAGAACACCACTGAAATATTCCAAATCTTGCATTTGAACGAAAGAAAACCAAAATGAACTTTAAAAAAATAAGAAAATGTAACTCGGACAGGGTAAACCACACAAAACACTATTGAAATAATCCAACTCTTTAATTTCATCGAAAGAAATCCAAAATGAACTTTGAAAAATTAGGAGAATGTAAGTGTGACAAGGTAAACCACAACAAATTACTACTGAAATATTCCAACTCTTGCATTTCATCGAAAGAAAACCAAAATGAAATTTTTAAAATCAAGAGAATGTAACTGTGACTAGGGTAAACCACACAAAACACTATTGAAATAATCCAACTCTTGCATATCATCGAAAGAAATCCAAAATGAACTTTGAAAAATTAGGAGAATGTAAGTGTGACAAGGTAAACCACAACAAATTACTACTGAAATATTCCAACTCTTGCATTTCACCGAAAGAAAACCAAAGTGAAATTTTAAAAATCCAGATAATATAAATACGCCATTTTAAACCATTACAGAACACTACTGAAATGTTCCAACTAATGAACTTCAGTGAAATAAATTCGAAATAAGCTTTGAAAAATCAAGAGACTTTAACTTTCACAAGGTCAGCCACGACTAATCACTATTGACATATTTCAAATTTTGTATTTCAATGAAAGAAATTCAAAATGAACTTTGAAAAATTAAGAGAATGTAACTGTGACAAGGTAAACCACGACAAAACACTGCTGAAATATTCCAACTATTGCATTTCAATGATAGAAATTCAAAATGAACTTTGAAAAATTAACAGAATGTAACTCTGACAAGATAAACCGCAACAAAACACTATTGAAATATTCCAACTCTTGCATTTCAATGAAAGAAATTCAAAATGAACTTTGAAAAATCAAGAGAATGTAACTGTTATATGTTAGACCATGACAAAACACTAGTGAAATATTCAAACTCTTGCATTTCAATGAAATAAATTCAGTACGAACTATGAATAATAAAGAAAATGTAACTGTGACAAGGTAAACCACAACAAAACACTACTGAAATATTCCAACTCTTGCATTTCAACGAAACAAATTAAAAATGAACTTTCAAAAATAAAGAAAATGTAACTGTGAAAAGGTAAACTACAACACATAATCCAACTCTTGCATTTCAATGAAAGAAATTCAAAATGAACTTTGAAAAATCAATAGAATGTAACTGTGAGAAGGTAAACCACGACAAAACACTACTGAAATATTCCAACTCTAGCATTTCAATGAAAGAAATTAAAAATGAACTTTGAAAAATTGAGAGAATGTAACTGTGACAAGGTAAATTACAACAAAACACTACTGAAATAATCCAACTCTTGCATTTCAATGAAAGAAATTCAAATGAACTTTGAAAAATCAAGAAAATGTAACTGTGACAATGTAAACCACGACAAAACACTACTAACATATTCCAACTCTTGCATTTCAATGAAAGAAATTCGAAAAGAACTTTGAAAAATCAAGATAATATAAGTGTGACGATGTAAACCATGATAAAACACTACTTAAATTTTCCAACTCTTGCTTTTCAACGAAAGAAATTCGAAATGAACTTTGAAAAATTAAGAGAATGTAAGTGTGACATGGTAAACGATAACAAAACACTACTGAAATATTCCAACTCTAGCTTTTCAAAAATAGAAATTCAAAAGTGAAATTTGAAAAATTATGAGAATTTAACTGTGACAAGGTAAACCATAACAAAAAACTACTGAAATATTACAAATCTTGCATATCAATAAAAGAAATTCAAAACTTAACTTTGAAAAATCAAGAGAATTTAACTGCGACAAGGTAGACCACAAAAAAATACTACTGATATATTCCAACTCTTACATTTCAAAGAATGCAATTCAAAATGAACTTTGAAAAATCATGAGAATGTAACTGTGACAAGGTAAACTAAAACAAAACACTACTGAAATATTCCAACTCTTGCATTTCAATAGAAGAAATACAAAATGAACGTTGAAAATTCAAGAGAATGTAACTGAGAGAAGGTAAACTATGACAAGACACTACTGAAATATTCCAACTCGTGCATTTCAATTAAAGGAATTCAAAATGAACCTTGTAAAATAAAGAGAATGTAACTGTGACAATGTAAAATACAACAAAACACTACTGAAATATTCCAACTCTTGCATTTAAACTAAAGAAATTCAAAATGAACTTTGAAAAATTAAGAGAATGTAACTGTGACAATGTAAAGCACAACAAAACACTACTGAAATAATCTAACTCTTGCATTTCAGTGAAAGAAATTCAAAATAAATTTTGACAAATCAAGAAAATGTAACTGTGACAAGGTAAACCACGACAAAACACGAGAAAAATAATCCAATTTGCATTACAGTAAGAGAAATTCAAAATGAGTGGTGACACATCAAGAGATTAAACCCGTGACGCGTTAAAGAACATCAAAACCAAGCTGAGCTATTAAGATTATTGCGATTCGACGATAGTTATTTATATTTAAAATTTGCAAAATCAAGAAAATGTGTGTGTGACAAGGTAAACCATAGCAAGATAATACTGAAATAATCCAACTCTTTCCTTTCAATGATAGAAATTCAAAAAAACTTTGAAAAATCAAGAAAATGTAACCGTGACAAGGTAGATCACAACAAAACGCTGCTGAAATAATCCTACTTGCATTTCAATGAAAGAAATCCAAAACGAACTCTGAAAAATGAAGTAAATGTAACTGTGACAAGGAAAACCATGTCAAAAACACTACTGAAATATTCCAACTCTTGCATTTGAATGAAAGAAATTCAAAATGAACTTTGAAAAATGAACAGAATGTAACTGTGACAAGGTAAACTATAACAAAACACTACTGAAATATTCCAGTTCTTGCATTTCAAAGAAAGAAATTCAAAATGAACTTTGAAAAATTAAGAGAATGTAACTGTGACAATGTAAAGCAAAACAAAACCCTACTGAAATGTTCCAACTCGTGCATTTCAATGAATGAAATACAAATGAACTTTGAAAAAGTAAGAGAATGTAACTGTGAAAATGTAAAGCTCCACAAAGCACTACTGAAATATTGCAACTCTTGCATTTCAACGAATAAAATGCAAAATAAATTTTGACAAATCAAAAAATGTAACTGTGACAAGGTAAACCACGACCAAACACTGCTGAAATATTCCAACTCTTGCATTTCAATGAAAGAAATTCAAAATGAACGCTGAAAATCAAGAGAATATAACTGTGACACTGTAAACCACAATAAAACACTACTGAAATATTCCGACTCTTGCATTTCAATGAAGGAAATCCACAATGAACTTTGAAAAATCATGGGAATGTAACTGTGACAAGGTAAACCATAACAAAACACTACTGAAATATTCCAACTCTTGCATTTCAATCAAAGAAATCTAAAATGGACTTTGAAAAATCAAGAAAATGTAACTGTGACAAGGTAAACCACGACAAAACACTACTGAAATATTCCAACTCTTGCATTTGAATGAAAGAAATTCAAAATGAACTTTGAAAAATTAAGAGAACGTAACTGTGACAAGGTAGACCACGACAGAAAACTGCTGAAATAATCCAACTCCTGTATTTCAACGATAGAAAAATCAAACGAACATTGAAAAATTAATAGAATGTAGCCGTGACAAAGTAAAACAAAACAACATCCTACTGTAATATCCCAATTCTTACATATCAACGACTTAAATTCCAAATGTGTGGTAAAAAATTAAGAGAATGTGATAATGTAAATCACGATAAAAGACTACTAAAATAATCCAACTCTTGCATTTCAACGAAAGAAATCCAAAATGAACTTTGAAAAATCAAGAGAATGTAACTGTGACAAGGTAAACCACAACAAAACACTACGGAAATAATCCAACTCTTGCATTTCAATGAAAAAAAAATCAAAATGAACTTTGAAAAATCAAGAGAATGTAACTGTTACACGATACACCACAACAAAGCACTACTGAAATATTCCAACTCTTGCATTTCAACGAAAAAAATTCAAAATGAACTTTGAAAAATCACGAGAATGTAACTGTGACAAGGTAAACCACGACAAAACACTGCTGAAATGTTCCAACTCATGCATTTCAATGAAAGAAATTCAAAATTAACTTTGAAAAATCAAGAGATTGTAACTTTGACAAGGTAAACTACAACAAAACACTACTGAAATATTCCAAGTCATCCATTTCAACGAATGAAATTCAAAATGAACTTTGAAAAATCAAGAAAATGTAAGTGTGACAAGGTAAACTACAACAAAACACTACTGAAATAGTCCAACTCTTGCATTTCAATGAAAGAAATCCGCAATGAAAGTTGAAAATCAAGAGAATGTAACTGCGACAAGGTAAACCATGACAAAACACTACTGAAATATTCCAACTCTTACATTTGAACGAAAGAAATCGAAAATGAACTTTGAAAAATTAAGAGAATGTAACTGTGACAAGGTAAACCATGACAAAACACTAATGTTGTGAGGGCGAGTCAAAAGTTGGGGGGTGGGGTCCTTTTGTGTCCCAAAATGCGCAAATTAAAAAATATGAAAAAATGGGGGCTCAGGGGCTTTTGTGGCGACGGGGGACCTTTGGGTGCCCGGGGGGCCTTTGGGGGTCCGGGGGTCCTTTGGGCGCCCAGGGGCATTGGAAGACCGGGGGCTTCCTTGGGGGCTGGGATAGGAGGATTGGTGCCTTTTGGGGTTGGGGTAGGGAACCTCACGACACTGTTCAAATGGAACTTGTGTTTTATAACGACCGCAGAGTTTCACCCTCAAATCCTCTTCTAAAACATCTTCTAAAATCATCTTTTAAAATGTCTCTAACTGTTTCACCGAAATAATTCCCTAAAATGTCTAAAACGGTTTCGCCCAAATAACCCCTAAACGTAATTTCTGCGTGTTCCTTTTGTTTTTGACATCCCTGCGCTGTCACATTTCAAATTACTAGGAAACCCTTTCCCGCGTTAATCTCTTCATCTCTAAGATCAGAACATTCGCCCGAAAACAATTCCCCTTTCATGACAAATCAATCAACCTTGAGATCACCTGTCAGACATTAAAAAACTTCATCCGGAAAAGATTTAATCAACATTAACATCACCTGTCAGACATTAGTAAACTTTGCCTGGAAATAATTTGATTAACCTTGACATCGTCTGTCAGACATTAATAAACTTCCCCGGAAACAATTTGTCGAACTGACAGCACAGGTGTTCTCCCTAGGGACATCCATCAATGTGAGAAAAATCCTGTTTTTCAAGTGAGAAAAATTCTGTTTTTTCATTCTCAGTGAGAAAAACCATAAATTATGTACTGTCAAGTCGTTAGCCCTAGCATTCTAACCTAGACGAACAATAACAACAACAACAAATAAATCGACCTTGAAACATCCATCAAAGTGAGAAAAATCCTGTTTTTTTCATTCTCACTGACAAAAACCATAAAAACAGACATAAATTGATGTTGACATCCATGAAAAACAACAAATAAATTGACCAACACACATAACCGTCCAAGAAACATCCATCAATGTGAGAAAAATCCTGTTTTTCAAGTGAGAAAAATTCTGTTTTTTCATTCTCAGTGAGAAATACCATAAATTATGTACTGTCAACGTTAGACTAAATTGTAGATGGCAGCACGGTGTTCTCATGGGGCTGGTACCCCCGTTTCTACTAATGGATATCTCAAAATTTTAATTCGATGTGTTTGGGAAAATGGTGGGCATGAGAGGGGCGTTAGTCGCTATCCAACCACTTTCAACTATTAAAAAAGGCACTACCCCTTTCAATTTCCAATTGAATGAGCCCTTTTGAAGTTTCTACGACAACGCTTTCAATAAGAACTTTATATAAACCCAGGGCTTAACTTACAACCCTTGCCCTGAGATTTGGGGGGGAGGGGTTGTCATCCTTAAAGACCTAATTTCCAAAACTTTCAACTACATTGAATAAAATGGCTATCTAAAAATTATGATTGGATGTGTTTGGGGAAAAGGTGGGTGTGAGAGGGGGGTTAATTGCCCTCAAATCGCTTTCAACTATTAAAAAGGGTACTAGTCCTTTAAATTTCAAATCGAATGAGCCCTTTTTCAAGTTTCTACGACAAAGATTACTATAAAAACCTTATATGCTCCCAGGGCATAACTTATAAAACTTGCCCTGAGGGTTGTGGGGGAGTGTCCTCCTCAAAAAAGTGTTTTCTATCTGTAAATCAACTACCCTGAACAAAATGGCTATCTCAAAAATTTTTATTGGATGTGTGTGGGGGAATGATGGGTTAGGGGGGAGGCTAGTTGAAGTATGGATGATGAACTTCATGTTATAGACTGAAAGTTTTTCGTAGCTGTCAAGGTTGTTTTCAGTATTTTCTATAGGTGTCTTACCTCCCCTAGATCGGTGATAATTGAAACTATATTAAAATAAGTTTTCAACTGAAACTTAGAAGTGCCATGAAAACTTAAAACGAACATACATTATTCCGTATAAATAAAAAAGATCATGGCAACGTTGTTTTTTACATTAAATTTTGATCATAAAACGAACAACGATTAATTTTAATAAACAAAGTTTTTCCGAGGAAAGTAAAGAGCGAAGTTGAAACTTAAAACGGACAAAAAGTAATAATTCACAACTTCTTTAATACGCATCAATCAAAATAGTACAAATGAATCAACTAGTTATGTTTCCCTATTTTTTTAGGATTATAGAAAACTAGCGCTTTACTGAAAACACCAAAGTCAAGTATAAAAAAACAGAATTATTAATTTAAGATTAAAAAGTGAGTATGTAGCCAAACCGCGCTAAACGAAACTATAAAGCTTTCCATAGTCTTACATCAGTTGTGACATTGGTAACTTTCAGTATACAATTAAATTATCTTAAAAACATAAGCGTAAAACTAAATATTTTTTAATAACCGCGAAGTAATTGAACAGCATACAGAAATATTGGATTGATTTACCAGGTAGCATTTTGGTCTCACCAGCTATAGTACCAATAAGGAGTAATATACAGTCTTAAATTGTAAGAAATATGCTTTAGCGTCAGAGGCAACGCTGATCAAATAAGACATAATATGAACTCTGGAAATGCGATTGTTTCTCTCTATACGAGAGTGAATTTCAAGCTATGATACAAATTCTAAAGCTAGTCTATAGTCCTAATACTATCAAGATGGCCTTACTTCGAGCTTGCGTACAAACTAATCATGACAGATTGTCCTTTTCAGAACCAAAACGACAGCCAGTCATTGAACTGAGCCATTGTGCAGAAGTGATACCAAATTAAACGTAAAAAAATAAATTTAAATCCTAAAATGGATTGTTGCTTTAACTTAAAAGGAATTGATCCTAAAAGGGATTGATAATATTTTGATTCTATAAATAGTGACCTTATTTGGTTTGCCTTTACTGTACCAAAACTCCTATATTATTTTGTGTTTTCAGTAAAGCGCTAGTTTTGTATAATCCTAAAAGCATAGGGAAACATAATTAGTTGGTTTATTTGTACTAGTTTTATTAATATATGTTAGATAGACTGTGAAGTAATAATTTTAGTTCGTTTTAAGTTTCAACTTCGCTCTTTACTTCCCCCGGAAAAACTTTGTTTTTTTAAATTAATCAAATATAACCTGGTCGATACGATCACCCCTGGGGAAAAGAAAAAACAAACAAATAAACACGCATCCGTGACCTTTCTTCTGGCAAAAAATACCGGATTCCACATTTTTGCAGATAAGAGATTGAAACCTCTGCAGTAAGGTTCTCTGATACACTGAATTGGATGGTGTGATTTTCATTAACATTCTATGACTTTTGGGGAGTGCTGTCCCCTTTTTTCGAAAATAGGGCAAATTTTCCCGGACTCGTAACTTTTGATCAGTAAGACTTAATATGATGAAACTTAAATATTGAAAATCAGCATAAGAATCCGACTCTTTTGTTGTGTCTTTTGATATTAAAATTCCGTTTTTTAGAGTTTCGGTAACTATTGAGATGAGTCGCTCTTACTATACAGTTCGTTACGACGAACTGTTTGAAAGTTCACTTAAAAGATTACAAGTCTAAACACCTACTTTGTAAAACAATTGAGTCTTTAAGTGGATCCAAGGCCTGCTGGAGCCTGAAAATGAGACAACAACCAATGTGTGTTCCTTAATTTTTATATCGAAATTCTATGTCGCATTTTTTCACAAAACCTTTGAAGACTTGTTTCTGAATTTTAGGATTCCAGAGTGGAAGCTCTGGAGTGTTGGAAGCGTTGGAGTGGTTTTAATGCTTTGTATTTCAGTTGAAGACATTTTCAACAAAATCTTGTAGATGCAGATGGTTATTAAATAAAAAAAACAAGTTTTTTTTAACTGAAAGTAAAGAACGACGTTAAAACTTAAAACGAACAGAAATTATTCCGTATGTGAAAGGGGCTGTCCCCTCCTCAACGCCTCGCTCTTTACGCTAAAGTTTTTTATTATTAAAAAAATAGAGTTTTGAGAAAGTCAAACTTTAGCGTAAGTAACAATGGGTTTATTTAAAAAAAAATATATATACATCATCGATTCCCTGAAGCAATGCTTGTGCGGGAGAAAACCCTCATAATAAATAAAAAAACCAAGAAACCAAAAAAAGAGAAAAAAAAAGAAATAGAAAAAAAACAAAAAAAAACAACATAATTAGAGCTCGACTTACCGGATCCGAAAACCAACGAACCTCCAAACAACACCCAACAAAAATGTAATAATTATAATCATATTCAGCTGCAACTAAACCCTCCTCAAAAACAAAACTTAAGTGGCGTGGAATAATCCATTCAAAATATACACATCAAAACAATGGTTCTTTAGCGACTTACGAAAATCGTGCAAACCCCCAACATTCCTCAAATCCTCTGGCAAACTCTCCCAAACTAACGGAACAACATGGCGAATTGAAAACCTAGACCTAGACGTGACCATAGCTGGTCTTCGCACCAACTGCGAAGATCGTGTCAAATGATCGTGAATAGTAGACGCAAGACTAAACATTCCTGAAAAACATGTTGGTAACTCCGAAGCTAAATATTTAAACATAAACAGAGCATTATAGAATACACATATTCCTGCCAACGGTAGAATTTTATACTCGCGGTAAAGATGCCTCACCGATACAGATAGGTCAATGTGATTACCATAAAGAACTCTAATTGCCATATTCTGTGTTACGCAGAGCGGATGGAGGTGAGTTACGAATGTTTTCGACCAAACCATACAACAGTAAATGAGATATGGGTGAACCATAGAAAAATACAACATTCTCGGAATTTCACACGGAAAAAGATACCTAAGTTTACGCATAATACCAATATTACGAGACAATTTGCTGTTAACAGATGCAATATGGTCTTTAAAACTAAGGCTTTCATCAATTATAACACCAAGGTATCTAGTACTAGTAGATCGTACAATAGTATGGTGCCCTACTTCTAAACTATTAATCTATGGATAATGTCCAGTAATTCTACCATAAATCAAAAAATTTGACTTATTGTGATTCAGTTTCAATTTATTTACTCGCATCCACTTTTCAATCGAAGAAATACCTTGTTTCAATATAGTCATCAACTCATTTTCAGTTCCAGCAGCTACAGTGAAATGGGCATCATAAGCAAAACATAGTAGAATTCCTTTAGTGCCGTAGGTATCAAGGTCTAAAGAAGAAGACACATTACTTGAAGCTCTACAAAGGGCATTAATATAAACCAAAAACAACAAAGGGCCCAAAACAGAACCCTGGGGTACTCCAATCGAAATATATTCAATTTTAGATGTAAATCCATCCATCACGACACACTGAGTCCTTCCACTAAGAAAACTAACTATGACATTTAAAAAATCACCACGTATACCACTACTATATAGCTTTTGAACTAGTATATCATGATCAACAGAGTCAAATGCTTTAGTAATATCCAAAAATATCGAAGTTATCTTCAAACCCTTGTCTAAAGCATCATTAATAAAAGCTGTTAAAAACAAAACTGCATGCTCTGTAGAATGATGACTCCTAAGCCCAAACTGAAAACTGAAAAATTTTCTTTTCTCGAAAAAACTTACCATCCTACTATAAATCAACTTTTCAAACACTCTAGAAATAAATGACAGTAAAGAAATCGGTCTATAATCCCTAAAACAATTCTTATCCCCTCCTTTAAATATCGGGATAACATTCGCGCACTTTAGACAATCGGGAAATATTCCAGCTTTTAAACAATTATTTATCAGTCCTAAAAAATGACTAGATATAACAGGTAATATCGACTTCAAAACATTCAACGAAATAAAATCGCCTCCTGATGCACCATTTTTCATATTATTTATAACATCAAATAATTCATCAATAGTTACAGATTTAAGATACGCAGACACATCACAATCTTCAGGTAGGAACTGACGAAAATCTCCATCTTGATCAAATACTGGCACCGATGATGACACACGCTGCCCAATAGTAGCGAAGTGATTACACATCTCATCTGCAACATTATTATTCATTCCCATACTATCTGGACGGATCAAGTCGCTACCATGGCAAGTCACCATCTCAATCGAATTCCGAGTCTTACACAGGTTACACTCAACTTTTTTAAACTTAAACTTTTAAGATTTGACATGAGCAATTCAGATTGAATCATTTAACTTGCTATTATAAACTCTATGTATTACTTTGTCATGAATACCATTGCTCCTCGTTAACAACATATATAAAGAACGTCTTCTACTAATTGGCTGCAAGAGACTCTTTGTAATCCAAGGTTTATTCGGAGACGCCCTTCTCTTCTGTATTCCTGACACTTCAAAACATTCCAAAAATGTATCCTTAATCTTACCATACCAAAGGTCAAACTTCAAATTTAAATCTAATTCTTCTTGTAAGAATTTAAAGTCTAACTGTTCTATCCTAAGCTTAAATCTTGAAATAGTATTTGAATCAACTAATAATTTCTTAGGCTTAGTGCGAGCATCACAATTAATATTAATATTCTTAAATATACCCGGAACTAATATAGCCAAACTAAAGTGATCCGAAACATCATTTAACACAACACTCGACGAATTACGGGGAACATTCAAAAATACATTATCAATTAGAGATGAAGATGACTCCGTCACTCTAGTACAAATACTTACAGCAGGATGCATCCCATAACCTAACATTAAATTCAAAAAATTCTGGTCTTTTAAATTAGATGCTAACAATTTCAAATCAATGTTAAAATCTCCACACACAAAACACGGCATGTTCCTACGAGCTAGAAGGTCCATTTGTTGCTCTAATAATTCTAAAAAACAATCTACACTAGCTGAAGGGGGGCGGTAAAAAACAGCAATAAGAAATGGGTCACCATTCTTATCCACCTCCGTAACAAAACACTCAAAAATCATTTCTTTATTAACACACAAATCATCCCTAACCTTCACATTCAAATCAGTTCTAATATACAGGGCAAGTCCTCCATGTTGATGGTGAGTACGGTTCTTAACATACATATTATAATTTAAAATATCCAATAGTCCAGAATTATTATTCATTAACCATGTTTCAGTAAGTGCAAGAATATGAAAATCAGATAGCATACTCAGCTCCGACAAATAATCCAATGTACTATTTAACCCCTGACAATTCAAATGAAAAATGCCAAGTTTATCCGGTGCCAGTCTAGTATGTAAATCAACTGGGCACTTATAATTAACCTTTGGAAAAAGATCATCTACCCCCATATCAAAATCTCTGTGAAGTACCCCTAATCCTAAATCCGAAACACTCAATGGATTATTCTCAAGCCATTCCAAACGATCATTACGAACAATTACCATTTTTTATATATATATATATATATATATAAAAGAAAAGGAGGGTAGTTGCAACCAAACCTAACCAACTGAATAACTTACTATAACTCGGAGGGTCGGTGGTCCCGTTTCCAACGTAATTGAAGCTCCAGAAAAAACACAAAATAACCTGAAAATAATAAGAAACATATTAACAAAATAATATAAATAAACAAACGAATACAAAAAAAGTGAAAAAATTGTCACTAACACTAGCCTGTCACAATACAGACTTACTGTTTCCATTATTGAATTCCAGAAAATTACAATTGAAGAAAACACAATGCTCTACCTGTGTCTACCACTTACCCATTCTAAATTCTAACAAAAACTAAATAAATGAGAAAAAAGAACAACTTTTCTTTTTTTTCCATAAACACAAATACAAAAAAAAAAAAAATATCTTAACAAAAAATTAATTAACCATTCATGATATAACCATATATTGGGCACATAACTCAGGGATAGGTTCATCGTAACCAAATTTTGCCGCCACACCACCACGGTCGATCTGTATATATGGTGGAATTGTATTGGAAACCCATGATGAAACTCCTATAGCATTTAATCTAGATTTCTTTACATACAACTTCCTTCGAGCTTCACGAACTGATATTGGTACATCATCGCTAACAGATACATTTCTATGGTGTCCAATAACCTTACCTTTTAATTTCTTTCCGTTCTTAAGCACACTGACCTTCGCATCTCGAGAACCAACATCAACTTTAAAATACGGTTGCTCCTTACGGACCTTACCAACAACTCGAAACCTCGGGACCATGGACAGACCTAGACCCTCCAAACACAACTGGTAAAAAAACGTTTCGGCTTGGGTGGTATTTTCGCAGGGAGCATTCCAAACGATAATATTCGTCTCTGTATGTCGATACTCAGATGCCATAAGCCGACGAGACAGATCTGCACTCCTAGTTTCATACTTTTTCGTTGCACTAGCGTAGCGATAATTGTCATTTGATTTCTTAAGCTTAGAACATCAGATTCAAGCTGTGTAACACGCAAACTCGTAGTATTAACTTCTGATTTTAGCTCAGACTGTGTATTTTCCACTGATACCATACGATTTTCTAACATTTTTATACTATCGTTTATAGAGTCTAGTTTTTTACCATTTTCAGTAAGTATTGTTAGCATCTTAGCAAAATCATCCGCCAGGGTCTTCAGTGAAGCGACATCGTTATTCCCTTCAGATGAAACAGTCGAATTCAACAAACTGTTCTCAACAGACTGGGATCCTACTTGGACAGTTTTAGCAATCTTCCTTTTTCGCCCCATGGCAAGTGCAAATAAAATAAAATATGTAATCTCTCTTACCTATTTTGGCACCTATAATTAATCCACGTCGATGCGGACGTGCAGTTCGCTAAGCCACCGTTAATTTGGGCACGGCTAAGACCCCTATCTCCTGCACCGACGACTTCCAACAGCGTTTGAATACCGACGCTACTTCAGGAATCACAACCAACTTTCAGGAATACTCTGTAGCGTTTGCAAAATACAACTAATCAAATATTTGCATTTCATTCCACTCCTCAGGGCAAGCGGTAAAGACACCTGAGCTACTGATACTCAATCAGAGCTTGATTCATTGTCTTTGGCCTATTTTCTTTTTTTGTCATAATTAAATGACGTAATCACAGGTGTATAATCCCAAGCCAATTCAATGTTTCGCAATATCTTCACTGTCTAACAAATACACTTTTTACAAACCAATTAAATTTAAAGTTAAATCCAATTTGCGTCCTCACAGTTCAAAGGCTCATTCAGTACGTAAAGAGCGAGACGTTAAGGAGGGGCCAGCCCTTTTCATATAGGGAATAATTTCTGTTCGTTTTAAGTTTTAACGTCGTTCCTTACTTTCAGTTAAAAAAACTTTTTTTTTTATTTTATTTTTGAACGTTTTTGAATTAATGCAGGTTTTGATTTTGGCTCACCGTACATGAATAATTAAAACAAAATTTACATATTAACTTTACTGTTATTTACTTAAATGGCTTTCTCGAAACTTGTTTAATTTTATTTACGAACATTTTTGTTAGTAATAAATGTATGTAATTTACGAATTAAATTACGTAACGAACTTCTATAATCATAGATTTTTAATACGTATATTAGGGGGTTCGCCCCCCTAGTCAATATTTTTATCTCTAAGCTAAAGTTCGAATTTTGTTCCCTTAATCATGTTTAATCCCTTAAAAATGACCCCTTAATCACAAAGGCCGTTAATTAGAATAAATAGCTCTTATGAAAGTACTAAAAAATCTTTGGCTTAAAGAGCAAGGTATTGACTAGGGGATGAACCCAATCATATACGTAATATTTTCTGTTCGTTTTAAGTTTTGATGTTGCTCCTTACTTTCAGTTGAAAAACTTGTTTTTTTAATTTAATTTCTGATCTTTTTCTGTAATAATGCTGCGAAATCCGGCGCCCCTTCATAGCAATGTCCCTTCCCCCATGAAAACTTCTTTC
The DNA here is from genome assembly GCF_049724085.1 of Artemia sp. Qi Xiang Cuo. Classification (NCBI taxonomy): domain Eukaryota; kingdom Metazoa; phylum Arthropoda; class Branchiopoda; order Anostraca; family Artemiidae; genus Artemia; species Artemia sp. Qi Xiang Cuo. The sequence continues at coordinate 11,453,363 of NC_142803.1, forward strand.
ATGGAAAGATCTTCCCATATAACCTCCGACCCTCCCCCCCCAACCCGAAAAAATCTCCCCGATAAACGTCTGGATACTTCCCAATAACCAATACTATATGTTAACATTGGGTGAAGTTCATAACTTTCAGCTCACCCCCCCCCCGGGACTTCGGGGGGTTAAGTCATCCTAAAAGACAAAGTTATCATATTTTCGACCATGCTGAACGAAATGGCTATCTCAAAATTTTGATCGGATGACATTGGGAAAAAATGAGCGTGGGAGGGGGCCTAGTTGCCCTCCATTTTTTTTGGTCACTTAAAAAGGCCACTAGAACTTTTAATTTCCGTTCGAATGAGCCCTCCCATGATACTCTAGGACCACTGGGTCTATACGATCACCCCTGGGAAAAAAACAACAACAAAAAAAACAAGAAACAAATAAACACGCATCCGTGATCTTTCTTCTGGCAAAAAATGCAAAATCCCACATTTTTGTAGATAGATGCTTGAAACCTCTACAGTAGGGGTCTGACATGCTGAATATGATGGTGTGATTTTCATTATGGTTCTATAGCTTTTAGGGGGTCTTTCCCCCTTTATTCTAAAATCAGCCAAATTTTCTCAGGCGCCTAACTTTTTATGGGTAAACCGAAACTTGATGAAACTTATAAATTTGAGCTTATCTTAGTTTGACAATTTTTTTTTGCAGCAACTAAGTTTCAGCTGGAGGGGGAGTGGGGCAAAATGAGGTCTGGAGGGGGCAGTTGCCCGCTGCTCCATAGCAAATTACGCGCCTGCTTCATATGCAAGATAATTTTGTTCGTTTTAAGTACTAATAGGTACTTATGTGTTGTCCCGACCCCACTCAAGTTCATGATCTGAGCAAAACCGGTTTCTCCATTGCCTCTGGAGATAATTACCTTAGTCCCAGTGAGATAAACTACAATGTAGGTATATTTCAATTAAATATTTAATATTTAATTGAAATGCGCTCTGGGCGGCCTGCTTTTATTTTCTTCTTAAAGTATTTTGTTCTATAAGTATTATATACTTCTATAAGTACTTCTATATATACTTCTTATACTTCTATAAGTATTATATTTTCATTATATGTTCATAAAAGAAATAGACGTGCATGATTTTGATTTCATCCATAATGTAGACTCGGACATCGGAGTTTGCAAACGGATTCCGCAAGAGTTTGACAACAAATCGACGCTCACTGATTTTTTGAAAGGAAGAGGCAAATAGGAGCAAAACTAGGACGAAATATTTTAAATTGCTTTAGAATTGAATTAGACTTGAATTATGCAAGCTTATCTTAGTTTGACAATTTTTTTTTGCAGCAACTAAGTTTGAGCTGGAGGGGGAGTGGGGCAAAAAGAGGTCTGGAGGGGGCAGTTACCCCTGCAAAGTATTTTGTTCATAAAGTATTATATTTTCATCATATTTTGGTAGATTTTATTAGGATTAACTTAACTTCAATTCTTGAGTGGGGTCGGAATAATGCGTTTGCATCTGCTAATGTTATTCTTTACTTTTATTTCAAAAGAACTCATTTTTGAAAATTAAATTTTTATAATTATCAATGGATAATATCTGATATAAATCCATTTGTTAGCCTTCTCAACATGTTTTCGTCATAGATCTAAAGACTGGAAGTCCTACCCTTTGAAAAGTTTGAAACAAATAAGAGCCTTTTTAAAGTGTTATGAAATAAGATCATTTCAAACACCGTTATTGAGTAGCAATATTTCGCCGTCATCAGAATAATATACGAAACCAACACTCGAACATCAGTTGTCATTTTAGTCTTGATTTAACATTTAATGGAGAAGCTGTTAGATTTTCTTCTGTTTATCATTAAAAGGTTTGTCTGATATTTTAAAATTATCAGTATAATTAACGGTACTTGTCTATTATATAATACACACTCGAGAAGCGAAGTTTGGCGAATGGTAATGAAATAAAACAAAATATGATGAAAATACAATACTTTAGTAACAAAAATATGAAAACTACCACAAAGAATTATGGAAGGGGCCGGTAAATTTTTACCAAATCATATTATTGACTTACGAATAAAGTAAACATACCACTCTATGCCTTTTTTAATGCTCTTTCCAAATATAAATAATAATTTTTGTCGGAAATGAATTTTACCCCCATGCCTATTTATAACAATTCAGGGTATATTTACACATTAGGGGTGGGGTAAATTTTATTTCTGATGTAAATGAGAGATAAGATTAAACCTTCCCCCCACCCCCCTAATGTGCAAATATATACCCTGAATTGGTATATATGGGGTTGGGGGCTAAAATTCATTTCCGACAAAAATGATTATTATATTCGTAAAGAGTATAAAAAAAGCAGCGTGAAAACCGGGTATTGTCTCATCTTCGCGATACAAGTTTTCGAGTGTGTAAATAATAGACAAGTAGCCTAGGCCACCTAATTAACTTCTCTCTTAAAAGCCCAGTATAAAATGAATTGAATTTGGAGATATTTACATTACTGAGCTATGAATTAAGTGAACATACGACATGATGTCATTTTTATCTTCTTTCCATGTAGTTACCGTCTTGGTTCTTTTTAATTAAACGAAACATACTCAAGAATCACGCTCTGTAAGATCTGTTGAATTTGCAAAGAACTGGTTTACTGTATTAGCTTGGCTCAGTGAGCAAATAAGATGTAAGTATATCAAACAATTCGTGGTAACGAACTGTAAGTAAGAAGCGACCCGGCTCAAGAGTAACCGAAACTTTAAAAAATGGAATTTTGATACCAATAAATACATCAAAAGAATCAAATTTTAATGCTGCTTTTAAATTTATAAGTTTCATCAAGTTTCGTCTTACCCATCAAAAGTTACGTGCTTGAGAAAATTTGCCTGATTTTCGAAAATAGGGGGAAACACCCCCAAAAAGATACATAACCTTAATGAAAATCACACCATCAGATTCAGCGTATCAGAGAACCCTACTGTAGAGATTTCAAGCTCCTACCTGCTAAAATGTGGAATTTTGTATTTTTGCCAGAAGAAAGATCACAGGTGTTTATTTGTTTGTTTTTTCCCCCAGTGGTGATTGTATCGACCCAGTGGTCCTAGAATATCATTGGAGGGCTCATTCGAAGGGAAATTAAAAGTTCTAGTGGCCTTTTTAAGTGACCAAAAAATGGAGTGCAACTAGGCTCCCTACCAAGCTCATTTTTTCCCCCAAGTCACCCGATCAAAATTTTGAGATAGCCATTTTGTTCAATATGATCTAAAATATAATAAATATGTCGTTTAGGACGACTTAGTTCCCCAAAGTCCCTGGCGGGAGGGCTGAAAATTATGAACCTTACCCAATGTTTACATATAGTATTGGTTATTGGGAAGTATACAGACGTTTTCAGGTGGAATTTTTTCTGGGCGTGGGGGGAGGGGTGGGGGGGTTATGTTTGAGGATCTTTTCATGGAGGAAGTTTTTATGGGGGAAGGGACAGTGCTATGAAGGGGGCGCCGGATTTCCCAGCATTATTTAAAAAACGATCAGAAATTACATAAAAAAAACAAGTTTTTCAACTGAAATAAGAAGCAACATCGAAACTTAAAACGAATGGAAATTATTACGTATATGATTGGGTTCGCCCCCTAGTCAATACCTCGCTCTTTAAGCCAAAGGTTTTATGGTACTTTCGCATTATCAAGGCCTCTCGGCTTAATCACTATAGAGAAGGCAATGATAAAACCCGTTTTTGACATGATAACCGCTGTAGACATGGCAATGATAGCTTGGTTTGCATTGCGTATACGATATTACTGTTTTTTTTATTTTAGAGGGGGGGAAGGTACCTAGGCTAGGTCATGTATTTAATATTTGCAATGCTCTACCCCCCCCCCCCCCAACCCCTAATTTTCAAATATATATCCCAAATTTGTTTCTAAACTATTAAATATTTATCCTATTTCATTTTATTTCATTAGCATTAACCAAACTTGACTTTTTCGAGAGGCCGGGATAATCTGAAAGTACCGGTATTTTAGTACTTCCATAAGAGCTATGATACTCCTGTATTAAACGTACTATTTTACATACTGCTAGTTTGGTTAATGCTAATGAAATAAAATAAAATAGGATGAAAATAGTTTAGAAACAAATTTGGGCTATATATTTGCACATTAAGGGGGGCGGGGGTAAAGCAGAGCATATATTATTACGTAACCTAACCTAACCTAAGTACCTCCCCCCCCCTAACCCCCAAAAAACAGCCGGTTAAATATCGTATACGCAATGAAAACCACGCATTACATTGCATTAATCTACAGCGGTGTATTGAATTAACCCGTCAAAAATGGGTTTTTCGTGACTGGTTTCCATTGCAGTATATAAAAAAGTACATTTAATACAGAAGTACCAGAGCTATTTAGTCTAATTAACGGCCTTTGTGATTATGGGGTCATTTTAAAAGAATTGAAACAAAATTCAAACTTTAGCGTAATGAGCGAGGTATTGACTAGGGGGCGAACCCCCTAATGTACTTATTAAAAATATATGAATATAGAAGTTTGTTACGTAAGTTAATTCGTAAGTTACATATATTTATTACTTATAAAAACGTTCGTAAATAAAATTAAACAACTCTCGAGAAAGCCATTTAACCAAACAAAAGTAAAACTAATATATAATTTTTTTTTAATTATTCATGTACAGTTAGCCAAAATCAAAACCTGTTTAATTCAAAAACGTTCAAAATTAAATAAAAAAAACAAGTTTTTTTAACTGAAAGTAAGGAGCAACATTAAAACTTAAAACGAACAGAAAGTATTCCGTATATGAAAGGGACTGTCCCCTCCTCAACACCTTGCTCTTTACGCTAAAGTTAGACTCTTTCTCACAACGCTATTTTTTAAAAAATAACAAACTTTAGCATAAAGAGCGAGGCGTTGAGGAGGGGACAGCCCCTTTCATATACGGAAAATTTCTGTTCGTTTTAAGTTTAATGTTGCTTCTTACTTTCAGTTAAAAAACTTGTTTGGTACAATCCCTTTATATAGGCCTTTCTAAAAAGTCAAGTTTGGTTAATGCTAATGAAATAAAATAAAATAGGATGACTCTATAACAGATTAGAAACAAATTAGGGCTATATATTTGCACATTAGGGGGAGTGGGGGAACAAAGCATAGCATATATTAAATACGTAACCTAACCTAATCTAGGTACCTTTTCCCCCCAAAAACAACACTTTAAATGTCTTAAAACCACGCTATACAATGTATTTCTCTACAGCGGTGTCTTAAATAATCTCGTAAAAACAGATTTTTCATTGCGTCTCTCCCGTTTGACTGTAGCATCTCTTGTTTGACTTATTTAAAGAGGCCCATATAAATGGTTTTTACCACTTGTTTTTTTTTATTTTAATTAAAACTTAGTTGGTATTTTGGTTAGGTTAGTTATTTAATATAATGTGTTCTGGGTGGCCTCCTTTCCATAATTCTTTGTCATAGTTTCCATAATTTTTATAATAAAATATTATATTTTAATTATATTTTGGTATATTTTCATTACATTTTGGTATATTTTCATCTTATTTTGGTATATTTCATTAGGATTAACGGTACTTCCGTATTGTGTTGGGCGATAATCTTAGCATTATCACAGTGCATTTTGATTTAATCTTAAGGCAACATTTAGTTTTTAAAGATGATGGGCCAATAGGAGGGTGGGAGTGGAAGGGGGATTAGTTGCCCTCCAATCACTTTCGACTATTAAAAAGGGCACCAACCCTTTCTATTTTCAATCGAATGAGCCCCTTTCGAATTTCCCATGACAGCTCCTTCGATACGAAAAGCCCTGGTATAAACAACAACAACAACATCAAAAAATATTACTAATCACTTTCGACTATTAAAAAGAACACTAGCCTTTGAATTTCCAATCGAATTAGCCTTTTTTGAAGTTTCTACGACAACGCCTTCTATAAAAACCCTATATGCGCCCTAGGGCATAACTTACAACCCTTGTCCTAAGGGCTGTGAGGGGGTTGTCATCCTCAAAGACCTAATTTATAGAACTTATTACTACGTTGAATAAAATGGTTATCTCAAAATTTTGATTGGATGTGTTTGGGGAAAAAGTGGGCGTGAGAAGGGGGTTAGTTGCCCTCCAATCACTTTTGACTATTAAAACGGGCACTAGCCCTTTGAATTTCCAATCGGATGAGCCTTTTTTGAAGCTTCTACGACAACGCCTTCTATTAAAACATTATATGCCTCCAGGGCATAACTTACAACCCTTGCCCTGAAAGCTGTGGGGGAGTGTCCTCCTCAAAAAAAAATTTCTATCTGGAAATAAACTACGCTGAACAAAATGTATATCCGAAAATTTTGATCTGATGTGTTCGGGGGAATGATGGGCGTGGGAGGAGGGCTAGTTGCCCTCCTATCACGTTCGACTGTTAAAAAGAGCACAAGCCCTTTGAATTTCCAATTGTATGAGCCTTTTTTGAATTTTTTGCGGCAACGCCTTCTATAAAAACCTTATATGCCGCCAGGGCATAACTTACCACCCGTGCCCTGAAGTCTGTGTGGGAGTGTCCTCCTCAAAAATATAATTTCTATCTGGAAATCAACTACGCTGAACAAAATGGTTATCCCAAAATTTTGACTGGATGTGTTTCGGGAAATGATGGGCGTGGAAGGGCTGTTAGTTGCCTTCCAATCACTTTCGACTATTAAAAAGGGCACAAGCCACTCCAATTTCCAATTGAATGAGCCCTTTTCGAAATTTCTACGACAACTTCTTCGATACAAAGTGCCCTGCTCCAAAGGAAAAAAATAATAAATGATACATTGTGTCAACATCCTTTTATATGCCCTCAGGTCATAACTTAAAACCCTTGCCCCGAGGGTTTTGAGGGAGTGTCCTACTCAAAAATATCTTTTTTCATCCGGAAATCAACTACACTGAACAAAATGGGTATCTCTAAATTTTGATTGGATGAGTTTAGGGGAATGATGGGTGGGGTGGGGGGGGGGGGGGCTAGTTGCCCACCAATCACTTTTGACTATTAAAAAGGGCACTAGCCCTTTGAATTTATATTCTAATGAGCCTTTTTTGAAGTTTCTACGACAACACCTTCTATAAAAACCTTATATTTCCCCAGGGCATAACTTAAAACCCTTGCCCCGAAAGCTGTGGGGGAGTGTCCTCCTCAAAAACATGTTATCTATCTGGAAATCAACTACACTGAACAAAATGGCTATCTCAAAATTTTGATTGGATGTGTTTGGGGGAATGATGGGTGGGGGGGGGGTTAGTTGCCCTCCAATTACTTTCGACTATTGAAAAGGGCAGCAGCCACTCCAATTTCCAATCGAATGAGCCCTTTTCGAAGTTTCTACGACAACTTCTTCGATACAAAGTGCCCAGGTATGGAGAAAAAAAAGATGGTGCCCATATCGTTCTTTACTTAGGCAGCGCTATTGCGCTGCCTATGATTACAAACAGGTAAAAGCCTATGGTTTTTTCTTAATTGGAATAGTAAGAGACGACCTGGCTACAACCTACGATTATGACATCATTGATCAATCTTTAACATGATTAATTAAAAAAACTTTTTCCACAAAATAAGTTTTTCAAAGAAAAGTAAAGAACCCCATTAAACAAAAAATGAGCATAAATAAAATCAAATAATCTACCAACCTCGAAACTACCACAAATTAGCATCGATAAATAAATGTAACCCAAAACGAACAGAAATTACAGTCTACCTCAAAATGAGCAGAAATTAACATAAATTGGGCGCAAAACCCCTATGCCTTCCCAAGGCCCGAACAAAATTTGCAATTTAATGAAAAAAAAAAAACTTTTTTTAAATTTATAACTTTAATAAATCAAATAATTTTAACATTTTGATTAATAAATATAAGTATATTTATATTTAACTTACAATGCTAATTCATTTGTTTTTTTTTCAGTAAATTGCGAGTTTTGTTCTGGCCTTGGGAAGGCATAGGGATGCCTTATTGGGAATTAGAATTATCACAGTGCATTTGATTTAATATTACGGAAACATTTTTTTTTTAAAAATAATGGGCCAATGGGAGGGTGGGGGTGGAAGGGGGATTAGTTGCCCTCAAATCAATTTCGACTATTAAAAAGGGCATCAACCCTTTCTATTTTCAATCGAATAAGCCCCTTTCGAAGTTCCCACGACAACTCCTTCGATACAGAGTGGCCTGGTCTAAAAAAACAACAACAACAAAAAATATTACTAATCACTTTCGGCTATTAAAAAGGGCACTAGCCTTTGAATTTCCAATCGAATTAGACTTTTTTGAAGTTTTTACGACAACGCCTTCTATGAAAAGCGTATCTGCGCCTAGGGCATAACTTAAAACCCTTGCCCTGAGAGTTGTGGGGGAGTGTCCTTCTCAAAAACATTTTGTATCTGGAAATCAACTAGCCTAGGCTAAACAAAATGGTTATCTCAAAATTTTGATTGGATGTTTCTGGGTGAATGATGGACGTGGGGGGGGGGCTAGTTGCTCTCCAATCAGTTTCGAAGATCAAAAAGGGCACTAGCCCTTTGAAGTTCCAATCAAATGAGCCACTTTTGAAGTTTCTATGACAACGCCTTTTATAAAAACCTTATATAGCCCAGGACATAACTTAAAACCCTTACCCTGAGGGTTGTTGGGGAGTGTCCTCCTCAAAAACATATTTTCCATCTGGAAATCAACTACGCTGAACAAAAATGGGTATCTCAAAATTTTGATTGGAGGTGTTTGTGGGAATGATGGGCGTGGGGGGGGTTAGTTGCCCTCCAATCACTTTCGAGTATAGAAAAGGGCATAGCCACTCAAATTTCCAATCGAATGAGCCCTTTTCGAAGTTTCTACGAAAACTTCTTCGATACGAAGTACCCGGGAAAAAAACATTGTGCCCACATCGTTCTTTACTTAGGCAGCGGTATTGCGCTGCCTGTATTTACAAATAGGAAAAAGCCCCAAATCAGCATCAATAAATAAATGAAACCCAAAACGAACAGAAATTACAATAAATAACCGAGTCAAACTCAAAATGAGCAGAAATTAACATAAGTTGGGCGCAAAACCCCTATGCCTTCCCAAGGCCAGAACAAAATTTGCAATTTACTGAAAAAAATATAATTGTTTTTAAATTTATAACTTTAATAAATCAAATAATTTTAACATTTTGATTACTAAATATCAGTAAATGTATATTAAACTGACAATGCACGTTCATTTGTATTTTTTCAGTAAAATGCAAATTTTGTTCTGGCCTTGGGAAGGCACAGGGATACCTTATTGGGAATTAGTATTATAACAGTGCATTTTGATTTAATATTAAGGCAACATTTATTTCTGCAGAGTAATGGGTCATTGGGTAGGTAGGAGTGAAAGGGGGATTAGTTGCCCTCCAATCACTTTCGACTATTAAAAAGGGCATCAACCCTTTCTATTTTCAATGGAATGAGCCCCTTTCGAAGTTCCCAAGACAACTCCTTCGATACGAAGGGCCCTGGTCTAAACAACAACAACACCAAAAAACATTACTAATCACTTTTGACTATTAAAAAGGGCACTAGCCTTTGAATTTCCAATCGAATTAGCCTTTTTTGAAGTTTCTACGACAACGCCTTCTATAAAAACCTTATATACGCCCAGGGCATAACTCAAAACCCTTGCCCTGAGAGTTGTGGGGGAGTGTCCTTCTCAAAAACATATTTTGTATCTGGAAATCAACTTGCCTACTCTAAACAAAATGGCTAACTCAAAATTTAGATTGGATGTGTTTGCGTTAATGATGGACTTGGGGGGGGGGCTAGTTGCCCTCCAATCAGTTTCGACTATCAAAAAGGGCACTAGCACTTTGAATTTCCAATCAAATGAGCTCCTTTTGAATTTTCTATGAAAACGCCTTCTATAAAAACCTTATATACCTCAGGACATAACTTAAAACCCTTACCCTGAGGGTTGTTGGGGAGTTTCCTCCTTAAAAACATATTTTCTATCCGGAAATCAACTACGCTCAACAAAATGGCTATATCAAATTTTCGTTTGGATGTGTGGGGGTAATGATGGGCAGGGGTGTGAGGTTACGACTCCTCTAATTACTTTTGAATATTAAGAAGGGACCTAGTCCTTGGAATGTCCAATAGAATGAACCTGTTTTGAAGTTCCTACGACAACGCCTACTTGTAATTCCTTAGATGCCCCAAGGGCGTAACTTAAACCCCTTTCCCTGAGGGTTGTGGGGGAATGTCATTTGGGGGAGTATCATCCTAAAATAAACATTTTCTATCTGGAAATCAACTAGCCTACGCTGAACACAATGGCTATCTCATAATTCTGCTTGGATGTGTGAGGGGGAGTGATGGGCGTGGGGGGCTAGTTCCCCTCCAATCCCTTTCACCTATTAAAAAGTGCACTAGCACTTTGAATTCCCACTCGAATGAGCCTGTTTTAAAGTTTCTAAGACAACGTTTTCTCTAAAAACCTTAATTTCCCCAGGGCATAACTTAAAACCTTTGCCCAGAGGGTTGTAGGGGAGTTTCCTCCACAAAAAAATATTTTCTATCTGGAAATAAACTACGCTGAACAAAATGGCTATCTCACACTTTTGATTGGATGTGTGTTGAGGACTGCTGGCCGCGCGGGGGGGGGGGAGGCGGGGTTCCCACCAAACCCATTAAAATTAAAAACAGGGCACAAGCTATTTGAATTTAAAATAGAATGAGCCTGTTTTGAAGTTTCTAAGACAACGCCTTATATGAAAAACCTTATATGCCCCCAGGGCGTAACTTAAAACCTTTGCCCTGAGGTTTGCGGGGGAGTTTCCTCCCCAGCTTAAACTAGGTCACGTGCATGTGCACGTAACCTAGTCTAACCTAGGCATAACTTACAACCTTTGCCCTGGGGACTCTGGGGGGTTTGTCATCCTTAAATACAAGATTTCCAGAACTTTCAACTAATTTGAACAAAATGGCTATCTCTGAACTTTGATTTAATGTGTTTGGGGAAATGGTGGGCGTGAGAGGCGGGTTAATTACTCTCCACTCAATTTCGACTATTAAAAAGGGCAGTTTCAATTTCCAATCAAATGAGCCCCTTTTGAAATTTCTAAAACAAATTTCAATATAAACCTTATATGCCCGCAGGGCATAACTTACAACCCTTGCACTTAGGGCTATGATGGGGTTATCATCCTAAAAGACCTAATTTCCAGAACTTTCAACTACCTTGAACACAATAGATATCTCATAATTTTGATTTGATGCGCTTGGGGAAAAGGTGAGCGTGGGGGGGGGCTAGTTGTCCTCAAATCACTTTCGACTATTAAAAGAGCACACGTCCCTTAAATTTTCAATGGAATGAGCCCTTTTTGATGTTTTTACAACATAGCTTTCTATAAAAACATTACATGCACCCAGGGCATAACTTACAACCCTTGCCCTGAGGGTTGTGGGGGGAATGGGTTGTCATCCTTAAAAACCTAATTTCCAAAACTTTCAATTACGTTGAATAAAATGGCTATCTAAAAGTTTTGATTGGATGTGTTTGGGAAAAAGGTGGGCGTGAGAGGGGGATTAGTCGCCTTCAAATCACTTTTGACTATTAAAAAGGGCACAAGCCCTTTGAATTTCCAATTGAATGAGCCTTTTTTGAAGTTTCTAGGACAACGCCTTCTATAAAAACCTTATATGCCCCCAAGGCATAACGTACAACACTTGCCCTGAAGGCTGTGGGGGAGTGTTCTCCTCAAAAAAAATAATTTCTATACGGAAATCAACTACGCTGAACAAAATGGATATCTCAAAATTTTGATTGTATATTTTTGGGGAATGATGGTTATGGGGGGGGCCTAGTTGCCCTCCAATCACTTTCGATTATTTTAAAGGGCACTAGCAATTTCAATTTCCAATAGAATGAGCCCTTTTTGAAGTTTATACGACGAAGCATTTTATAAAAACCTTATATGCCCCCAGGGCATAACTTACAACCCTTGCCCTGAGGGCTGTGGGGGAGTTTCCTCCTCAAAAACATAATTTCTATCTGGAAATCCACAACACTGAACAAAATTGTTATCTAAAAGTTTTGATTGGATGTGTTTGTGGAAAAGATGGGCGAGAGAGGGGTGCTAGTTGCCCTCAAATCACTTTCGACTATTAAAAGGGGCACTAGACCTTTGAATTTCCAACAGAATGAACCCTTTTTCAAGTTACTACGACAGAGATCTCAATAAAAACTTATATACCCCCAGGGTATAACTTATAACCCTTGCCCTGAAGACTGTAGGGGGAGTGTCCTGCTCAAAGGTATAACTTCCTGAATTTTAACTGTGTGGAAAATGGCTATCTAAAAATTTTGATTGAATGTGTTAGGGGAAATGGTTGGCGTGGAAGGGGTGTTAGTTACCTTCCAATTACTTTCGGCTATTAAAAAGGACACTAGCCATTTCAATTTTTAATCAAATGAGCCATTTTTGAAGTTTCTACAACAACACTTTCTATGAAAAATTTATATACCCCAAGGCAATAACTTACAACCCTTTTCCTGAGGACTGTGAGGGGGTTGTCATCCTCAAAGACCTAATTTACAGAACTTAAAACAACGTTGAATAAAATGGCTATCTTAAAATTTTGATTGGATGTGTTTGGGAAAAAAGTGGGCGTGAGATGGGGGTTAGTTTCCCTCCAATCCCTTTCAACTATTAAAAGGGGCACTAGCCCTTTGAATTTCCGATCGAATGAGCCTTTTTTAAAGCTTTTACGACAACGCCTTCTATAAAAAACATTATACGCCCCCAGGGCATAACTTACAACCCTTGCCGTGAAAGCTCTGGGGGAAGTGTCCTCCTCAAAAATATATTTTCTATTTGGAAATCAAATACGCTGAACAAAATGGCTATCCGAAAATTTTGATCTGATGTGTTTGGGGGAATGATGGGCGTGGGTGGGGGCTAGTTGCCCTCCTATCACGTTCGACTGTTAAAAAGGGCACTAGCCCTTTTAATTTCCAATTGAATGAGCCTTTTTTGAAGTTTCTATGGCAACGCCTTCTATAAAAACCTTATATGCCCCCAGGTCATAACTTAAAACCTTTGCCCTGAAGGCTGTGGCGGAGTGTTTCCTCAAAAACCTAATTTCTATCGGGAAATCAACTACGCTGAACAAAATGACTATTCCAAGATTTTGACTGGATGTGTTTCGGGAAATGGTGGGCATGGAAGGGGTGTTAGTTGCCTTCCAATCACTTTCGACTATTAAAAGGGCACAAGCCACTCCAATTTCCAATTGAATGAGCCCTTTTCGAAGTTTCTACGACAATTTCTTCGATACGAAGTGCCCTGCTCCAAAGGAAAAAATAATAAATGATACATTGTGCAAACATCGTTCTGATATACCCTCAGGGCATAACTTAAAACCCTTGCCCCGAAGGTTGTGGGGGAGTGTCCTCCTCAAAAACATATTTTCTATCTGGAAAGCAACTACACTGAACAAAATGGCTATCTCAAAATTTTTATTGGATGTGTTTGGGGGAATGATGGGCGTGGGGGGTGTAGTTGCCCTCCAATCACTTTCTACTATTAAAAAGGGCACTAGCCCTTTGAATTTCCAAGCGAAAGAGCCTGTTTTTAAGTTTCTACGACAACGCATTCTATAAAAACCTTATATGCCCCCAGGGCCTAGCTTAAAACCCTTGCCCCGAGGATTGTGGGGGAGTGTCCTACTCAAAAACATATTTTCTATCTGGAAATCAACTACGCTGAACAAAATGGCTATCTCAAAATTTTATTTGGATGTGTTTGGGGGAATGATGGGCGTGTTTGGGGGTTAGTTGTCCTCCAATCACTTTCGACTATTGAGAAGGGCAGTAGCCACTCCAATTTCCAATCGGATGAGCCCTTTTCGAAGTTTCTACGACCACTTCTCCGATACGAAGTGCCCGCGTATGGAAAAAAAAACATTGTGCCCACATCGTTCTTTACTTAGGCAGCGCTATTGCGCTGCCTGTGATTACAAACAGGAAAAAGCCTATGGTTTTTTCTTAATTGGAATAGTAAGAGACGACCTGGCTACAACCTACGATTGTGAAATTATTGATCAATCTTTAACATGATTAATTAAAAAAAATTTCCACAAAATAAGTTTTTCAAAGAAAATTAAAGAACTCCATTAAACAAAAAATGAGCAAAAATAAAATAAAATAATCTACCAAGCTCGAAACTACCACAAATCAGCATCGAAAAATAAATGAAACCCAAAACGAACATAGTTTACAATAAATAACCGAGTCAAACTCAAAATGAGCAAAAATTAACATAAGTTGGGCGCAAAACCCCTATGCCTTCCCAAGGCCAGAACAAAATTTGCACTTTACTGAAAAAAATATAAATGTTTTTACATTTATAAATTTAAAAAATCAAATAATTTTAACATTTTGATTACTAAATATCCGTAAATGTATATTAAACTGACAATGCACATTCATTTGTATTTTTTCAGTAAAGTGAAAATTTTGTTCTGGCCTTGGGAAGGCATAGGGATGCCTTATTGGGAATTAGCATTATCACAGTGCATTTTGATTTAATCTTAAGGCAACATTTAGTTTTTAAAGATGATGGGCCAATACGAGGGTGGGAGTGGAAGGGGGATTAGTTGCCCTCAAATCACTTTCGACTATTAAAATGGACACCAACCCTTTCTATTTTCAATCGAATGAGCCCCTTTCGAATTTCCCATGACAACTCCTTCGATACGAAAAGCCCTGGTATAAACAACAACAACAACATCAAAAAATATTACTAATCACTTTCGACTATTAAAAAGGGCACTAGCCTTTGAATTTCCAATCGAATTAGCCTTTTTTGAAGTTTCTACGACAACGCCTTCTATAAAAACCCTATATGCGCCCGAGGGCATAACTTACAACCCTTGTCCTAAGGGCTGTGAGGGGGTTGTCATCCTCAAAGACCTAATTTATAGAACTTATTACTACGTTGAATAAAATGGTTATCTCAAAATTTTGATTGGATGTGTTTGGGGAAAAAGTGGGCGTGAGAAGGGGGTTAGTTGCCCTCCAATCACTTTCGACTATTAAAAGGGGCACTAGCCCTTCGAATTTCCAATCGAATGAGCCTTCTACGACAACGCCTTCTATTTTCGCCTTCTATTTTTGAAGCTTCTACGACAACGCCTTCTATTAAAACATTATATGCCTCCAGGGCATAACTTACAACCCTTGCCCTGAAAGCTGTGGGGGAGTGTCCTCCTCAAAAAAAAAATTCTATCTGGAAATAAACTACGCTGAACAAAATGGTCATCCGAAAATTTTGATCTGATGTGTTTGGGATAATGATGGGCGTGGGAGGACGGCTAGTTGCCCTCTTATCACGTTCGACTGTTAAAAAGAGCACTAGCCCTTTGAATTTCCAATTGAATGAGCCTTTTTTGAAGTTTCTACGGCAACGCCTTCTATAAAAACCTTATATGCCCCCAGGGCATAACTTAGAACACTTGCCCTGAAGGCTGTGGGGAGTGTCCTCCTCAAAAACCTAATTTCTATCTGGAAATAAACTACGCTGAACAAAATGGCTATCCCAAAATTTTGATCTGATGTGTGCGGGGGATTGCTGGGCTTGGGAGGACGGATGGTTGCACTCCTATCACGTTCGACTGTTAAAAAGAGCACTAGCCCTTTGAATTTCCAATTGTATGAGTCTTTTTTGAAGTTTCTACGGCAACGCCTTCTATAAAATCCTTATATGCCCCAGGGAATAACTTAGCACACTTGCCCTGAAGGCTGTGGGGGAGTGTCCTCCTCAAAAATCTAATTTCTATCTGGAAATCAACTACGCTGAACAAAATGGCTATCCCAAAATTTTGACTGGAGGTGTTTCGGAAATGGTGGGCGTGTAAGGGCTGTTAGTTGCCTTCCAATCACTTTGGACTATTAAAAAGGGCACAAGCCACTCCAATTTCCAATTGAATGAGCCCTTTTCGAAGTTTCTATGACAACTGCATCGATACAAAGTGCCCTACTCCAAAGGAAAAAAATAATAAATGATACATTGTGCCAACATCCTTCTTATATGCCCTCAGGGCATAACTTAAAACCCTTGCCCCAAGGGTTGTGGGGGAGTGTCCTCCTCAAAAATATATTTTCTATCTGGAAATCAACTACACTGAACAAAATGGCTATCTCAAAATTTTGATTGGATGTGTTTGGGGGAATGATGGGCGGGGTGGGGGGCTAGGTGCCCACCAATCACTTTCGACTATTAAAAAGGGCACTAGCCCTTTTAATTTATATTCTAATGAGCCTGTTTAGAAGTTTCTACGACAACACCTTCTATAAGAACCTTATATATCCCCAGGGCATAACTTAAAACCCTTGCCCCGAAAGCTGTGGGGGAGTGTCCTCCTCAAAAACATGTTTTCTATCTAGAAATCAACTACGCTGAACAAAATGGCTATCTCAAAATTTTTATTGGATGTGTTTGGGGGAATGATGGGCGTGGGGGGGGGGGATAGTTGCCCTCCAATTACTTTCGACTATTGAAAAGGGCAGCAGGAACTCCAATTTCCAATCGAATGAGCCCTTTTCGAAGTTTCTACGAAAACTTCTTCGATACAAAGTGCCCAGGTATGGAGAAAAAAAGATGGTGCCCATATCGTTCTTTACTTGGGCAGCGCTATTGCGCTGCCTATGATTACAAACAGGTAAAAGCCTATGGTTTTTTCTTAATTGGAATAGTAAGAGACGACCTGGCTACAACCTACGATTATGACATCATTGATCAATCTTTAACATGATTAATTAAAAAAACTTTTTCCACAAAATAAGTTTTTAAAAGAAAAGTAAAGAACCCCATTAAACAAAAAATGAGCATAAATAAAATCAAATAATCTACCAACCTCGAAACTACCACAAATTAGCATCGATAAATAAATGTAACCCAAAACGAACACAAATTACAGTCTACCTCAAAATGAGCAGAAATTAACATAAATTGGGCGCAAAATACCTATGCCTTCCCAAGGCCAGAACAAAATTTGCAATTTACTGAAAAAAATATAACTGTTTTTAAATTTATAACTTTAATAAATCAAATAATTTTAACATTTTTATTACTAAATATCATTATATGTATATTTAACTTACAATGCTCATTCATTTGTTTTGTTTTTTCAGTAAAGTGCAAGTTTTGTTCTGGCCTTGGGAAGGCATAGGGATGCCTTATTGGGAATTAGAATTATCACAGTGCATTTTGATTTAATCTTAAGGCAACATTTAGTTTTTAAACATATTGGGCCATTGGGTGGGTGGGAGTGGAAGGGGGATTAGTTGCCCTCCAATCAATTTCGAGTATTAAAAAGGGCATCAACCCTTTCTATTTTCAATCGAATGAGCCCCTTTCGAAGTTCCCATGACAACTCCTTCGATACAGAGTGGCCTGGTCTAAAAAAACAACAACAACAAAAAATATTACTAATCACTTTCGGCTATTAAAAAGGGCACTAACCTTTGAATTTCCAATCGAATTAGACTTTTTTGAAGTTTTTACGACAACGCCTTCTATGAAAACCGTATCTGCGCCTAGGGCATAACTTAAAACCCTTGCCCTGAGAGTTGTGGGGGAGTGTCCTTCTCAAAAACATTTTGTATCTGGAAATCAACTAGCCTAGGCTAAACAAAATGGCTATCTCAAAATTTTGATTGGATGTGTCTGGGTGAATGATGGACGTGGGGGGCGGGGCGAGTTGCTCTCCAATCAGTTTCGAATATAAAAAAGAGCACTGGCCCTTTGAATTTCCAATCAAATGAGCCCCTTTTGAAGTTTCTATGACAACAGCTTCTATAAAAACCTTATATAGCCCAGGACATAACTTAAAACCTTTGCCCTGAGGGATGTTGGGGAGTGTCATCCTTAAAAACATATTTTCTATCTGGAAATCAACTACGCTGAACGAAATGGCTATCGCAAAATTTTGATTGGATGTGTTTGAGGGAATGATGGGCGTGGGGGGGGTTAGTTGCCCTCCAATCACTTTCGACTATAGAAAAGGGCAGTAGCCACTCAAATTTCCAATCGAATGAGCCCTTTTCGAAGTTTCTACAAAAACTTCTTCGATACGAAGTACCCGGGAAAAAAACATTGTGCCCACATCGTTCTTTACTTAGGCAGCGGTATTGCGCTGCTTGTATTTACAAATAGGAAAAAGCCCCAAATCAGCATCAATAAATAAATGAAACCCAAAACGAACAGAAATTACAATAAATAACCGAGTCAAACTCAAAATGAGCAGAAATTAACATAAGTTAGGCGCAAAACCCCTATGCCTTCCCAAGGCCAGAACAAAAGTTACACTTTACTGAAAAAAATATAAATGTTTTTACTTTTATAACTTTAATAAATAAAATAATTTTAACATTTTGATTACTAAATATCAGTATATGTATATTAAACTGACAATGCACGTTCATTTGTATTTTTTCAGTAAAATGCAAATTTTGTTCTGGCCTTGGGAAGGCACAGGGATACCTTATTTGGAATTAGTATTATAACAGTGCAGTTTGATTTAATATTAAGGCAAAATTTATTTTTGAAAAATAATGGGTCAATGGGAAGGTAGGAGTGGAAGGGGGATTAGTTGCCCTCCAATCACTTTCGACTATTAAAAAGGGCATCAACCCTTTCTATTTTCAATGGAATGAGCCCCTTTCGAAGTTCCCACGACAACTCCTTCGATACGCAGGGCCCTGGTATAAACAACAACAACACCAAAAACATTACTAATCACTTTCGACTATTAAAAAGGGCACTAGCCTTTGAATTTCCAATCGAATTAGCCTTTTTTGAAGTTTCTACGACAAAGCCTTCTATAAAAACCTTATATGCGCCCAGGACATAACTTAAAACCCTTGCCCTGAGAGTTGTGGGGGAGTGTCCTTCTCAAAAACATATTTTGTATCTGGAAATCAACTTGCCTACTCTAAACAAAATGGCTATCTCAAAATTTCGATTGGATGTGTTTGCGTTAATGATGGACTTGGGGGGGGGGCTAGTTACCCTCCAATCAGTTTCGACTATCAAAAAGGGCACTAGCACTTTGAATGTCCAATCAAAGGAGCTCCTTTTGAAGTTTCTATGAAAACGCCTTCTATAAAAACCTTATATACCTCAGGACTTAACTTAAAACCCTTACCCTGAGGGTTGTTGGGGAGTTTCCTCCTTAAAAATATATTTTCTCTCTGGAAATAAACTACGCACAACAAAAGGGCTATCTCAAATTTTCGTTTGGATGTGTGGAGGGGATGTTGGGCGTGGGTGAGGGGCTAGTTCCCCTCCAATCACTTTCGACTATTAAGAAGGGACCTAGCCCTTGGAATTTCCAATCGAATGAGCCTGTTTTGAAGTTTCTACGACAACGCCTTCTTATAATTCCTTATATGCCCCCAGGGCATAACTTAAAACCCTTGCCCTGTGGGTTGTGGGGGAGTGTCTTCTGGGGGAGGGTCCTCCTAAAATACACATTTTCTATCTGGAAATCAACTAGCCTACGCTGAACAAAATGGCTATGTCAAAATTCTGATTGGATGTGATAGGGGGAGTGATGGGCGTGGGGGGCTAGTTGCCCTCCAATCACTTTCAACTATTAAAAAGGGCACTAGCCCATTTAATTACCACTCGAAAGAGCCTGTTTTGAAGTTTCTACGACAACGTCTTCTATAAAAACCTTATATGCCCCAGGGCATAACTTAAAAACTTTGCCCTGAGGGTTGTGGGGGAGTTTCCTCCACAAAAATATATTTTCTATCTGGAAATCAACCACACTGAACAAAATGGTTATCTCAAAATTTTGATTGGATGTGTATTGAGGACTGATGGCCGCGCGGGGGGTGGGGGGGGGCAGGCTTGTTGCCCTCCAAACCCTTTTGAATTTCAAAAAGGGCACTAGCTCTTTGAATTTCAAATCGAATGAGCCTGTTTTGAAGTTTCTAAGACAACGCCTTATATGAGAAACCTTATATGCCCCCGGGGCTTAACTTAAAACCTTTGCCCTGAGGTTTGCGGGGGAGTTTCCTCCCCAAAAACATATTTTCTATCTGGAAATCAATTACTTTGAACAAAATGGCCATCTCATAATTCTGATTGGATGTGTTTGGGGGAAAGATGGGCGTGGGGGTGGGGGCTAGTTGCCCTCCAATCCCTTTTGACTATTAAAAAGGTCACTAGCCTTTTGAATTTCCAATCGAATGAGCCTTTTTTGAAGTTTCTACAACAAAGCCTTCTATAAAAACCTCATATGCCCCCAAGGCATAACTTAAAACCCTTGCCCTGAGGGAGGTGGGGGAGTGTCCTCCTCAAAAACACATTTCTATCTTGAAATCAACTACGCTGAACATAATGGCTATCTCAAAATTTTGATTGGATGTGTTTGGGGTAATGATGGGCGTGGGGGGGGGATAGTTGCTCTCCAATCACTTTCAACTATCAAAAACGGCACTTACCCTTTAAATTTCCAATCGAATGAGCCTGTTTTGAAGTTTCTACGACAACGCCTTCAATAAAAACCTTATATGCCCCCAGGGCATATCATTTAATATCATCTTTATCTTTTTATCTTTTTTGAAGTTTCTACGACAACGCCTTCTATAAAAAAAACCTTTTATGTCCCCAGGACATAACTTAAAACTCTTGACCTGAGGGTTGTGGGGGAGTTTCTTCCTCAAGAACACATTTTCTATCTGGAAATCAACTACGCTGGACAAAATGGCTATCTCCAACTTGCGAGCGGATGTGTTTGGGGGAATGATGGGCGTGAGGGGGCGGGGGGCTAGTTGCCCTCCAATCACTTTCGATTATTAAAAAGGGCACTAGAACTATCGATTTCTAATCGAATGAGCCCCTTTTGAAGTCTCTACGACGACCCCTTCCATATGAAGTGCCCTGCTTTAAAGAAAAAAAATAAACTGTACATTGTCAACATTGATCTTATATACCCTCAGGGCATAACTTAAAATCCTTGCCCTGAGGGTTTTGGGGGAGCGTCCACCTCAAAAAGATATTTTCTATCTGGAAATCAACTACGCTTAAAAAAATGGCTATCTCAAAATTTTGATTGAATGGGTTTGAGGGAATGATGGGCGTGGGGGGGGGGGTAGTCGCCCCCCAATCACTTTCGACTATTAAAAAGGGCACTAGTCACTCCAATTTCCAACTGAATGAGCCCTTTTTGAAGTTTCTGTGACAACTCCTTCTATACGACGTGCCCGGGTATGGAGAAAAAAAAAAAAAACAACAACAAAAAAGAACACATTTTGCCCACATCGTTCTTTAATTCCGATTCTTTTTATTTATCTATTGGTATTCAAAATTCCATTTTTTAAGTTTTAGGTTACTATTAAGACAAGTTGTTCTTACTATAGAGTTCGTTACCACGAACTTTTTGATTGTTTCAAAAATCAAATATCTTTGAAAAGACTTCTGTATGAAAAGACATCAAAAATGAAGTTTATTTTGTAAAAAGTGATTCTATTTAAATTTTTTTGTTTTTTTATTAAAAAAAGCACTAGAAATTTTAATTTCCATTTTAATGAGCCCTCTCGTGACATTCTAGGACCACTAGGTCGATACAATCACCCCCGGGGAAAAGAAAAAACAAAAAAAAAACAAATAAACACGTATCCGTGATCTTTCTTCTGGCAAAAAATTCCAAATTCAATATTTTTGCAGATATTAGCTTGAAACCTCTAAAGTAAGGTTTTCTGATACGCTGAAACTGATGGTGTGATTTTCATCAAGATTCTATGACTTTTGGGGGTTGTTTTCCCTTTTTTTCTAAAATGGGGCAAATTTTTCCAGGCTCGTAACTTTTGACGAGTAAGACTAAACTTGATGAAACGCTCTTACTATAAAGTTATTTAAGAGGAAATGTTTGATAATAAAATATAAACACGTATGACGTCATATATACAACAGATCTCTTTGTCTTTTCCCCGTTGAATCAATTACTATGAGATAGAATTCGGTCCTTGCTGAAAAATTATAATACTTTATTCCTTGATGTAATCAGCATAAAAATTCGACTCTTCGATGTAGCTATTGGTATCAAAATTCTGTTTTTTAAAGTTTCGGTTACTATTGAGACGATTCGCTCCTACTGTACAGTTCGTTACCACGAACTTTTTGATTGTTTCAAAAATCAAATATCTTTTCAAAGGCTGCAGTATGAAAAGACATCAAAAATGCAGTTTTTATGTAAAAAGTGATTCATTTTTTTTTTTTTTGATTAAGAAAGGCACTAGAAATTTTCATTTCCGTTTGAATGAGTCCTCTCGCAACACTCTAGGACTACTGGGTCGATACGATCACCCCTTGGGAAACTATTGAGACGAGTCACTCTCACTATACAGTTCGTTACCGGGAACTGTCTGATAATTCTGGTTGCAGCGGCAGCTGCAACCTAGTAAAGAGCGAACCACAGCCCATAGTAACCAAAAGTTGAAAAACTGTCAAGTGAAAAAATTGTCATTTTACACTAAAATCAGGAATGGTAACTATTGTTTTGGTTAATCTTAGAGGTAAAAGTTTATTGCGAAAAGAAATTTATGGTGATTTCGAAAAAGAGCCTGAAACCCCTTCAAATGGTGTCAAATCGAAACAAAAAGCACACCATTGGAATCAGCACGGTCAAAAACCTTTGGTAGGATAATTACAGTCCCCCACCTTGAACACCAAGGAAAATGACTTTTTTGCATGGGTAGCACTGATCTGTCTCCCTTTTTTTCTAGAAGAGCTAGGGCTAGTCAGAGCATCATAGAGAGGTTTGTGAAAGCTCATTCAAAAGGGAATTAAATTTTTAAGTGCCTTTTTTAAGTGACCGAAAAGATTGGAGGGAAAATAGCCCCCCCCCTCCATACAGGTCCCCTCCC
This sequence comes from Artemia sp. Qi Xiang Cuo, assembly GCF_049724085.1. Lineage (NCBI taxonomy): Eukaryota > Metazoa > Arthropoda > Branchiopoda > Anostraca > Artemiidae > Artemia > Artemia sp. Qi Xiang Cuo. The sequence goes on from NC_142803.1 coordinate 11,476,301, forward strand.
CCCCAACAAGTCCTATAAAAAATTTGTGATAGCTATTTTGTTTAACATAGTTCAAAAGTCCAATATATATGATTTTGATGATAATATTGCTCTCCATAGTCCCTGGGGAAGGGCTGTATGTGGTATCAGGCGTATCGATATCGCGCGTATCTGTATCGTGTGTATTGGTATCGCATGTATCGTATCGGGAGTATCGGTATCCGCTGTTGTTTTTTTTTCAGGCATTTTCTAGGCTCATTTTTTAAAAACATGTCCCGGCAAGGTATCATGGTTGCAGCGGCAGCAGCAACCTAGTAAAGAGCGAACCACAGCCCATAGTAACCAAAAGTTAAAATTCGCGTTTCAAAAAAAACTGCCTTGTGAAAAAACATTCCCATCTAACACTGACTCAGGAATGTTAACTACAATTTCAGGTTGTCTTAAAAGTAAAAGTTTATTGCGAAAAGAAATTTACGGTGATTTCGAAAAAAGCCTCAAACCCCTCGAAAATGGCGTCGGATCAAAATGAAAAGTGTACCGTTGGAATAAAAATGGTCAAAACCTTGTACAGGCAAGTTACAGTCCCCCTCCCTGAACAACAATGAAAATCGCTTTTTTGCATCGGTAGCACTGATCTGTCTCCCGTTTTTTTTTTTTTTTTTTCAACAGGTCTAGCGAGCTACCAAAACATCATGAATATATTATGAATGGCTAATTAAATAGCTAGTTATTATATCTACGTGCTAAGGTATAAGAAAATATATTTTTACTTTGAAATAAGTTGAGCTTTCTTGTCTGGAAAATGAACACGCAGAAATTTATGCACAAAAATTATCTTTTAACTTTTAATAATTATGATCCAAAGCCCCCAACTGGAGGTTTATTATACTCCTCATATATACTCCTACCCCAGACCCTCTTAGTAAGTTTCATAAATCGCTTACTCATCTTAAAAGCAAAATATTATTGCGAAAAAATTTAACTAAAACTAAAAACTTTTCAACTGAAAATCTACCAAAAACTAAGCTTGAATGATCAACAGTTTTGAATTGAACCTTTAAACTTCACTCTGCGATGAAGCCTGTGTCCTAGTTCTAACGGCGGTAATTGAGGGGAACGGACGTTCTTGCCCTCTTAGTTTTTTGCTCCTGCTTAGGTTTCGAAAAAGACACCCTTTTTGGGGCATATCATTGGAAAAGATACTTTTTTCATTAAACAAAATGGGGAAACAACCGAAAGTACACTTTATGGGAATGTGCTATCAAGTCAAATTCATAAAAAGCAATTAGGTATAAATATAAGCTGTTAAATGAGCCCTTAAACAGCTCTCTTTTGTTACAGTAGCCTTCTAGTTTCTGCTAGTCAGTAGGTGATTTACAAAGCCTTGTCTTCATTATGGCATTTTCAGGGGAAGTCGGCCGAGTAAAAACAGTTTTTTGTTCATCGAAATATAAACGCTCCTAAAAAAAATGTTTTGTTTTGTGAGGTATGGATGATGATCTTCATGTTATAGACTGAAAGTTTTCGTTGCTGTCAAGGTTGTTTTCAGTATTTTCTATAGGTGTCTTATCTCCCCTAGATCGGTGACAATTGAAACTACATTAAAATTAGTTTTCAACTGAAACTTAGGAGTGCCAGTAAAACTTAAAACGAACATACATTATTCCGTATAAATTAAAAATATCATGGCAACGTTGTTTCTAAATTCAATTTTAATCATAAAACGAACAGATTAATTTTAAATAGCAAAGTTATTCCGAGAAAGGTAAAGAACAAAGTTAAAACTTAAAACAAACTAAAAATATTGCTTCACAGTCTACTTAACACATATTAGTCACACTAGTACAAATAAACAAACTAATTTTTTATCCCTCTGCTGTAAAAATTATACAGAACTAGCGCTTTACTGAAAACAAAAAATTCAAGTAGAAAAAACATGATTGTTGATTTAAGAGTCAAAAGTGAGTGTGTAGCCTGACAACACTAAGCGAATCTGTAAAGCTTTCCATAGTCTTAAACCGGCTGTGACATAGGTAACATTCACTATACAATTAAACTATCTTAAAAACATAAGCATAAAACTAAATACTTTTTAATAGCCGCAAAGTAATTGAACAGCATACAGAAATACTGGATTGATTTATCAAGCAGCATTTTGCTCTCATCAGCTATAATACCAATAGTGGGTAATATAAAGTCTTAAATTGTAAGAAATATGCTTTAGTATCAATCAGGACTACCGCCATAAGTTTGATTTTAATGTATCTAGTAAAAAAAAAAATCGAGTAAATTTATAGGATCTAGTAAATTTCCCTATATCTTCTAGAAACTAGTAAAAGGTCATGATTTACAGTAAAGAAAACTTTTTTTTTATTTGCTATGAATTCACGGGAAAAAATTATCGTACATATGACAATTTACAATTTTTGCTTGTCTGTTTTACAATTTCCAATTTTGTTTGTCTGTCTCAGAGACAAACAAGCAGTCACCTATTTTCATAAACAGACCCTTCACTTCCGGCGTCTAAAGGTCGACAAAATCAGCGTTCTGTGTATCAGCGTTCAAATCT
>NC_142803.1:11664775-11742694 GCF_049724085.1 Artemia sp. Qi Xiang Cuo
ATCAGACACACAAACAGTGAAGGACAGACACTTTAGAAATTCAAACCAAAAAATACAAATAATTGGACTTGATAACATCAACCAGTAAACTCAAACAAGTAGAATAAGAAATGCTAAAGTTTGAACACCTACACTTTATATATCCAATTCAATACATACAAATTATTGGACTTGCAAACACCAACCCAGAAATGTAATCAAATAGAATAAGACATACAAACAGAGAAAGACACACACTCTAGACATTCAAACCATCAAAGACAAATTCTTGGACTTGCAAAAACCAACCCAGACATGCAACAATATATAATGAGACAAATAAACAGAGAAAGACAGACACTTTATTCATTCAATCCAACAAAGAAAAATACTTGGACATCCAAACACCGACCCAAACGTGCAAACAAATAGAATCAGACACATAAACAGAGAAAGACACACACTTTAGACATTCAAACCAACAATGACAAATACGTGGACTTGCAAACACCAACTCAGACATACAAACAAATAGAATCAGTAAGATAAACAGATAAAGACAGACACTTTAGACATTCAAACCAACAAAGACAAATACTTGGACTTGCAAACACCAACCCAGACATGCAAACAAATAGAATCAGGCACATAAACAGAGAATGACAGACACTTTAGACATTCAAACCAACAATGACAAATTCTTGGACTTGCAAACACCAACCCAGACATGCAAACAAATAGAATGAGACGCACAAACAGAGAATGGCAGGCACGTTAGACGTTCAAACCAACAAATAAAAATTCTTGGACTTGCAAACACCAACCAAGACATTTAAATAAATAGAATCAAACCCACAAACAGAGAAAGACAGACACTTTAGACATTCAAACTATCAAAGACAAATTCTTCGACTTGCAAACACAATCCCAGAAATGAACAGAAATAGAACCATACTAAAAAACTTATACAGAAATACTGCTTAGACTTTAAAACCATAAATGATAAATTATTTAAATTGCAAAAATCATCACATACATGCAAACCAATACCATTCGACATAAAAACAGAGATATTCATGGACTTTTCAAAATCAACCCAGACCTGCAAACAAATAGAAGCAGACCTACACACTAAGAATTGCTGAAACTCTAGAAATTGAAACCAACAAAGACAAATACTTGTACTTGTAAAAACCAACCCAGACATGTAAACAATAGAATCAGACAGAAAAACAGAGAAAGACAGACACTTTTGACATTCAAACCAACAAAGACACATTCTTGGACTTGCAAACACCAACCCAGACATGCAAACAAATAGAATCAAACACGCAAACAGAGAAAGACAGACACTTTAGACATTCAAACCAACAAGAACAAATAGTTGGACTTGCAAAAACCAAGCCAGTCATGCAAAAAAATAGAATCAGACATACAAACAGAGAAAGACAGACACTTTAGACATTCAAACCAATAAAGACAAATTGTTGGACTTGCAAACATCAACCCAGACATGCAAACAAATAGAATCAGACACACAAACAGAGAAAGACAGACACTTTAGACATTCAAACCAACAAAGACAAATACTTGGACTTCTAAACACAAACCCAGTCATGCAAAAAAATAGAGTCAGACACACAAACTGAGATAGACAAACATTTTAGACATTCTAACCAAAAAAGACAAATTCTTGGGCTTGCAAACACCAGCCCAGGCAAGCAACCAAATAGAATCAAACACCCAAACAGAGAAAGAGAGACACTTAAGACATTAAACCAACAAAGAAAAATATTTTTACTTGCAAACACCAACCCAGACATGCAAACAAATAGAATCAGACACACAAACTGTGAAAGACAGACACTTTGGGCATTCAAACCAGCAAAGACAAATTCTTGGACTTGCAAACACCAACCAAGACATGCAAATAAATAGAATCAGACACACAAACAGTGAATGACAGACACTTTAGACATTCAAACCAACAAAGACAAATACTTGGACTTGCAAACAGCAACCCAGACATGCAAACAAACGGAATCAGACACACAAACAGAGTAGGACAGGCACTTTAGACATTCAAACCAAAAAAGACAAATTCTTGGACTTGCAAACACCAACCCAGACATGCAAACAAATAGAATCAGACACACAAACAGAGAAAGAAAGACACTTTAGGCATTCAAACCAACAAAGACAAATTCTTGGACTTGCGAACACCAACCCAGACATTCAAACAAACAGAATCAGACATACAAACAGAGAAAGACAAACACTTTAGACATTCAAACCATCAAAGACAAAATCTGGGACTTGCAAAAACAAACCCAGACATGTAAACAAATAGAATCAGACACACAAACAGAGAAAGACAGACACTTTATCATTCAAACCAACAAAGACAAATACTTGGACTTGCAAACACTAACCCAAACATGCAAACAAATAGAATCAGACACATAAACAGAGAAAGACAGACACTTTAGACATTCAAACCAACAAAGACACATACTTGGACATGCAAACACCAACCAACACATGCAAACAAGTAGAATTAGACACATAAACAGAGATAGACAGACAATTTAGACATTCAAACCAAAAAGACAAATAGTTGGACTTGCAAACACCAAGCCAGATATGCAAACAAATAGAGTCTGACACACAAACAGAGCAAGAGAGACACTTTAGACATTCAAACCAACAAAGACAAATTTTTGAACTTGCAAACACCAACCCAGACATGCAAAAAAATATAATCAGACACACAAACAGAGAAGGACAGACACTTTAGACATTCAAACCAAAAAAGACAAATAGTTGGAGTTGTAAACATCAACCCAGACATGTAAATAAATACAATCAGACACACAAACAGAGAAAGACAGACACTTTAGACATTCAAACCAACAAAGACAAATACTTGGACTTCCAAACATCAACCCAGACATGCAAACAAATAGAATCAGACACACAAACAGAGAAAGGAAGACACTTTATACATTCAAACCAACAAAAACAAATACTTGGGCTTCCAAACACCAACCCAGGCATGCAACCAAATAGAATCAGACACACAAACAGAGAAAGACAAACATTTTAGACATTCAAACCAACAAAGACAAATTCTTGGACTTGCAAACACCAACCCAGGCAAGCAACCAAATAGAGTCAAACACCCAAACAGAGAAAGACAGACACTTGAAACATTCAACCAACAAAGACAAATACTTGGACTTGCAAACATCAACCCAGTGATGCAAAAAAATAGAATCAGAAACACAAACAGAGAAAGGAAGACACTTTATACATTCAAACCAACAAAGACAAATACTTGGGCTTCCAAATACAAACCCAGGCATGCAACCAAATAGAATCAGACACACAAACAGAGAAAGACAGACATTTTAGACATTCAAACCAACAAATACAAATTCTTGGACTTGCAAACACCAACCCAGACATGCAAACAAATATAATCAGACACACAAACAGAGCAAGACAGGCACTTTAGACATTCAAACCAACAATGACAAATTCTTCGACTTGAAAACACCAACCCAAGAAGTTCAAAATATATAATCAGAAACAATTACTGAGTTAGAAACACCCTCTAGACTTTCCTTACATAAAAGACATACTCTTGGACATGCAAACACCCACCCAGACACGCAAAAATATAGAATGAGATACATAACCATAGAAAGGTTGACACTTTAGATATTCGAACCAACAAAAACAACTAATTGGATATGCAAACACCGACCTACACATGCAAACAAATAGAGTCGGGCACATAAACAGAGAAAGACAGACACTTTAGACATTCAAACCAACAAAGACAAATACTTGGACTTGTAAACATCGACCCAGACATGCAAATAAATGGAAGCATGCACATAAACAGATAAATACAGACACTTTAGACATTCAAACCAACAAAGAAAAATTCGTGGACTTGAAATCATCAATTCAGACATACGAAAAAGTAGAATCAGACACATAAAGAGAGAATGGCAGGCTATTTATATCATCAAACCAACAAAGAGAAATTCTTGGACTTGGAGACACGAACCGAGAAATGCAAACAAATAGAATCAGACACACAAACAGAGAATGACAGACACTTTAGACATTCAAACCAACAAAGACAAATTCTTGGACTTGCAAACACCAACCCAGACATGCAAACAAATAGAATCAGACACACAAACAGAGAAAGACAGACACTTTAGACATTCAAACCAACAAAGACAAATTCTTGGACTTGCAAACACCAACCCAGATATGCAAACAAATAGAATCAGACACACAAACAGAGAAAGACAGACACTTTAGACTTTCAAACTATCAAAGACAAATTCTTCGACTTGCAAACACATTCCCAGACATGCAAACAAATAGAATCAGACACACAAACAGAGAAAGACAGACACTTTAGACATTCAAACCATCAAAGAGAAATACTTTAACTTGCAAAAACCAAACCATACATGCAAATAAATACCAACAAACATAAACACAGAAATATTCTTGGACTAGTAAAAATCAACTCAGAACTGCAAACAAATAGAATCAAAAACCAAAAATAACGGTGAATTAAACTCTAGAAAATGACACAAACACTTAAAAATGGTTGGAATTTTAAATATCAGCATATACAATAAATAATCTACTCAGACACACAAACAGAAAAAGCCCTTAACAATTAACATTAACACCATCAAGGAAAAATTCTTTGACTTGCAAACACCAACCTAGACTTGCAAACAAAATAGAATCAAACACCCAAACCGAGAAAGAGAGACACTTGAGACATTCAACCAACAAAGACAAATTCTTGGACTTGCAAACACCAACCCAGACATGCAAACAAATAGAATCAGACACACAAACTGTGAAAGACAGACACTTTGGGCATTCAAACCAGCAAAGACAAATTCTTGGACTTGCGAACACCAACCCAGACATGCAAATAAATAGAATCAGACACACAAACAGTGAATGACAGACACTTTAGACATTCAAACCAACAAAGTCAAATACTTGGACTTTAAAACATCAACCCAGACATGCAAACAAATAGAATCAGACATACAAAAAGAGAAGGACAGACACTTTAGACATTCAAACCAAAAAAGACAAATTCTTGGACTTGCAAACACCAACCCAGACATGCAAACAAATAGAATCAGACACACAAACAGAGAAAGACAGACACTTTAGACATTCAAACCAACAAAGACAAATTCTTGAACTTGTAAACACCAACCCAGACATTCAAACAAATAGATTCAGACACAAAAACAGAGAAAGACAGACACTTTAGACATTCAAACCATCAAAAACAAACTCTTGGACTTGCAAAAACCAACCCAGACATGCAACCATATAGAATCAGATACACAAACAGAGAAAGACAAACACTTTAGACATTCAAACCAACAAAGACAAAAACTTGGACTTGCAAACACCGACCCACACGTGCAAATAAATAGAATCAGACACATAAACAGAGAAAGACAGACACTTTAGACATTCAAACCAACAATGACAAATACGTGGACTTGCAAACACCAACCCAGACATACAAACAAATAGAATCAGACACACAAACAGAGAAAGACAGGCACTTTAGACATTCAAACCAACAAAGACAAATTTTTCGACTTGCAAACACCAACCCAGATAGGCAAACAAATAGAATCAGACAAACAAACAGAGAAAGACAGACACTTTAGACATTCAAACAAACAAAGACAAATTCTCGGACATGCAAACATCAACCTAGACATGCAAACAAATAGAATCTGACACACAAGTAGAGAAAGACAGACAATTTAGACATTCAAACCAACAAAGACAAATTCTTGGACATGCAAACACCAACCCAGACATGCAAAAAAATAGAATCAGACACACAAATAGAAAAAGACAGACACTTAAGACATTCAAAGCAACAAAGACAAATTCCTGAACTTGCAAACACCAACCCTGACATGCCAAAACAAATAGAATCAGAAACACAAACAGAGAAACACAGACACTTTAGACATTCCAACCAACAAAGACAAATTCTTGGACTTGCAAACATCAACCCAGACATGTAATCAAATAGAATCAGTCACGTAAACAGAGAAAGACAGAAACTTTAGACTTTCAAACCATCAAAGACAAATTCTTGGACTTGCAAACCCCATCCCAGACATGCCAACAAATAGAATCAGACACACAAACAGAGATATTCTCAAACAAATAGAATCAGACACACAAACTGAGAAAGACAGACACTCTAGACATTCAAACCAACAAAGACAAAATAGTTTGACTTGTAAACACCAACCCAGACATGCAAACAAATAGAATCAGACACAAACAGAGAAAGACAGACACTTTTGACATTCAAACCGACAAAGACAAATTCTTCGACTTGCAAACATCAACCTAGACATGCAAACAAATAGAATCAAATACCCAAACCGAGAAAGAAAGACACTTTAGATATTCAAACCAATAAAGACAAATACTTGGACTTGCAAACAATAACCCAGAAATGCAAACAAATAGAATCAGCCACACAAACAGAGAAAGACAGACACTCTAGACATTCAAACCAACAATGACAAATTCTTGGACTTGCAAACACCAACCCCGACATGCAAACAAATAGAATCAGACACACAAACAGAGAAAGTCAGACACTTTAGGCATTCAAACCAACAAAGACAAATTCTTGGACTTGCAAACACCAACCCAGACATGCAAACAAATAGAATCATACACACAAACAGTGAAAGACAGACACTTTAGACATTCAAGCCAACAATGACAAATACTTGGACTTGCAAACATCAACCCAGACAAGCAAACAAATAGAATCAGACACACAAACAGAGAAAGACAGACACTTTAGACATTCAAACCAACAATGAAAAATTCTTGGACTTGCAAACACCAACCCAGACATGCAAACAATAGAATCAGACACACAAACAGAGAATGACAGACACTTCAGACATTCAAACCAACAAAGACAAATTCTTGGACAAAGGAATTCTAAGTTGCCTGAAGTTATTAGTTTAGAAAATGGATCGACTACTAACAAATTGGAGAAAGTGGCTGATGTTTTAAATACTTATTTCGCTAGTATAGGAGAGAAAATTGTTTCATCGGTAATGAACCAGTTTGATTCACGTAGTAATAAACATTTTTCTTCATACCTTCCATCTCCTCAAAGTAATTCAATTTTTCTTACGCCTATTTCTCGGTCTGAAATAACAAAAATAGTGTGTGATCTAAATCCCGGTAATTCAGCGGGAATTGACGGCTCTAGTTCTATAATTGTTAATGAAATATTGTCTGCAGTAATTTTGCCATTACAGCATATAATTAATCTTTCATTTAAAAATGGATTTTTCCCGTCTGCTTTTAAAGAAGCGAGGACAATTCCGCTTCACAAAGGTGACTCTCCTGAAAACCCATCAAATTACCGCCCTATTTCTATTTTGTCAGCATTTTCTAAAATATTTGAGAAGGCAATTTATAAGAGGTTCTATGACTTTCTTAAATTGTTTAATTTTTTCACAAATTCCGAGTTTGGTTTTAGGTCTGGACACAATACTGAGCACGCTATCATTGCTCTCATCCAATATATTCATGAATGCTTAGATAGAGGTGAAATTCCAGCAACAATATACTTGGATTTTAAAAAAGCATTCGATACAATATCCCATTGTATTCTTTTTCGTAAATTGGATAATTGTGGTGTGCACCGACAGGCGTGGGATCTAGTTAAATCTTATCTTGATAAGAGAAAGCAACGAATAGATGGAGGTAAATTTCTCTCTTCGCCTGTTCCTCAGTCCTCAATGGTTGGGGTGCCTCAGGGCTCTGTCCTAGGTCCTCTGCTTTTTCTAGTTTATATTAATGATTTTCACCGCGCTTTGGCAATCCCATGTCTCAGCACACATTTTGCTGATGATACGGCAGCTTCAATTTCTGAGAGGAATGACGAGGAGTTGGAGGCAAAACTTGATACTGCATTTTTTAATGTTCTTGAATGGTGTTCTGCAAATTTTATTGCTTTGAATTTATCAAAAACTAATTTCATAATTTACGGCAGGAAGTCAAATATATGCCCTCGTATTACCCGAGTTACTTCTTCAAAGTATCTATTATCAATATCTCGGGTGAATGTGATAAAGTACCTTGGACTTATGATTGATGAAAGATTATCTTTTAAAACACACATTCAAAATATACGCTTAAAGGTTTCAAGGTATGTTGGTTTAATGCGTAGATTGAAGCATTATTTGCCCTACTCTGCTTTACGAAGCATTTATTTTGCTCTGATTCAGTCTAATATTAATTATTGTTCTCTAGTATATTTATCTACATTTAAAAGCCATATTAAACCAATACAGATTTTACAAAATAAAGCAGTAAAAATCCTCAAACTTTTTATCTCATCGCCTATTTCACTTCCAAATAAGTCTTCTACAGCATCTTTATATACTTATTTAGATATACTTCCAGTTTCTCAACAATTTACTTTTGGAGCAATTATTTTCAAATTTAATTATGACATTAATAATTTACCGCCATATTACCTCAATCAAAGTTTGTTCTCCCGATCACAAGATTTACATCGTTATAACACGCGACAAAAAACGAGTATCTACATTGACAAGTATAGTACTGAGAGATCTAAATTCGCCCCGTTTGTGTCAATAGCCCGGTGCTGGGATGCTCACAAGAATTTTATTGATAAATTTTCTTCTATCCATTTACTAAAACGGAATCTTAAATTTCATTTAGTTCAGGACTATTTTTAATTAAGTGTCTTTTTAATATGATTAAGTTATTTGTTTGGATTGTTGTTCTAAGTGAATGTGGGCCTCTCGGCTATCTTTTAGTATAAATTTATATTTAATAATATTGATCGTTTTTTTTGTATATATTTATATTATTATTTGGATCCTGGACTAGCTGCTACTGTCATATTATTGTTGTATTATTGTATCTTTGCCGTCGTAATTATCTTTGTACTGTAGCGTAAAATTTTTTATTGTATCTTTGTCTAGGCCTAGTTTTTCGAGCTTGTCTCCCCATGGGCCTATGTCAATTATATACATGTATATGTTAATAATAAAATGATTGAACTTGAACTTGAACTTGAACCCAAACATGAAAACAAATAGAATCAGACAAACAAACAGAGAAAGATAGACACTTTAGACATTCAAGCCAACAAACACAAATTCTTTGACTTGCAAACACCAACCCACACATGCAAACAAATAGAATGAGACACACAAACAGAGAAAGACAGACACTTGAGACATTCAATTGTCTTTCTCTTGTCTTTGTTGGCATTTAAACCAACAAAGACACATTCTTGGACATGCAAACACCAAGCCAGACATGCAAACAAATAGAATCAGACACACAAGTAGAGAAAGACAAACACTTTAGACATTCAAACCAACAAAGACAAATTCTTGGACATGCAAACACCAACCCAGGCATGCAAAAAATAGAATCAGACACACAAATAGAAAAAGACAGACACTTAAGACATTCAAAGCAACAAAGACAAATTCCTGGACTTGCAAACACCAACCCTGACATGCCAACAAATAGAATCAGAAACACAAACAGAGAAACACATACACTTTAGACATTCCAACCAACAAAGACAAATTTTTGGACTTGCAAACATCAACCCAGACATGTAATCAAATAGAATCAGTCAAGTAAACAGAGAAAGACAGAAACTTTAGACTTTCAAACCATCAAAGACAAATTCTTGGACTTGCAAACCCCATCCCAGACATGCCAACAAATAGAATCAGACACACAAACAGAGATATTCTCAAACAAATAGAATCAGACACACAAACTGAGAAAGACAGACACTCTAGACATTCAAACCAACAAAGACAAATAGTTTGACTTGTAAACACCAACCCAGACAATAAATAATAGAATCAGACCCACAAACAGAGAAAGACGGACACTTTTGACATTCAAAACAACAAAGACAAATTCTTGGACTTGCAAACACCAACCTAGACTTGCAAACAAATAGAATCAAATACCCAAACCGAGAAAGAAAGACACTTTAGATATTCAAACCAATAAAGACAAATACTTGGACTTGCCAACATCAACCCAGACATGCAAACAAATAGAATCAGACACACAAACAGAGAAAGACAGACACTTTAGGCATTCAAACCAACAAAGACAAATTCATGGGTTTGCAAACACCAACCCAAACATACAAACGAATAGAATCAGACACACAAACTGAGTGAGACACACTCTAGACATTCAAACCAACAAAGACAAATTCTTGGACTTGTAAACACCAACCCAGACATGCAAACAAATAGAAACAAACACACAAACAGTGAAAGACAGGTTCTACTGTTCAAATGGAACTTGTGTATTATAACGACCACAGAGTTTCAACCTCAAATCCTTTTCTAAATCATCTTCTAAAATCATCTTTTAAAATACCTCGAACAGTTTTGCCCAAATAATCCCTAAACGTAATTTTTGCGTGTTCCTTTTGTTTTGGCATCCCTGCGCTGTCACATTTGAAATTCCTAGGAAACCCTTTCCCGCGTTAATCTCTTCATCTCTAAGATCAATATATGTCTTCCCGACCATCAATGTGCATTTGCAAGCTTCGCCCGAAGACAATTCTCCTAGACGAACATCAACAAATCAATTGACCTTGACAGGCTAGACATTAATAAACCATGAAAATACATCAAAGTGCGAAAAATCCTGTTTTTTTTTCTCAGTGACAAAAACGATAAAAACATGCATAAATTATAGCCCTTCAGCGTTAGACTAAACTGTAGATGGCAGCAGTGGTGTCGTTTGGGAGATATTAGGGGGGTTCTACTTTGGATACACTTACGCTATTTTAATTTTGTAAAATTTTAAGAGCAGAAGTAGCCCTGGAAGTTTGAACATAATACCCTCTTTCACTATTGGGATACTGCTGAGATGCCTTATTTGGAATTAGCATTAACACAGTGCATTTTAATTTAATCGTAAGGCAACATTTAGTTTTTAAACATAATGGGCAGATAGGAGGTTGGGCGTGGGAGGGGGACTATTTGAACTCAAATCACTCTCTACTATTAAGTAGGCCATTAGCCCTTTCTATTTTAAATCGAATGAGCCCTTTTCGAAGGTCTTACGACAACTCCTTCGATACAAAGTGCCCTGGTAAAAAAAAAATACATTGTAACCATCGATCTTTATTATGAAAATCTCAAACCTTCCAATCACTTTCGACTATTAAAAGGACATTAGTCCTTTCAATTTCCAATCGAATAAGCCCTTTTTGAGTTTCTAAGACAGCGATTTCTATAAACACCTTATATGCCCCCAGGGCATAGATTACAACCATTGCCCTGAGGGCTGTGAAGGGGTTGTCATCCTCAAAGACCTAGTTTCCAGAAATTTCAACTACGTCAAGCAAAACAACTATCTCAAAATTTTGATTGGATTTGTTTGGGGAAATGGTGAGCTCTGAGGGGTGTTATGTGCTCTCCAATCCCTTTCAACTGTTAAAAAAGGCACCAGCCCTTCCAATTTTCAATCGAATGAGCCCTTTCGAAGTTTCTACGACAAGGCTTTCAATAAAAACCTTATATACCCCAGGGCATAACTTACAATGCTTGCCCTGAGGGCTGGAGGGGAGGGTTGTCATTCTCAAAGACCTAATTTCCAGAACTTTCAACTATGTTGAAGAAATTTGCGATCTCAAAAATTTATTGGATGTGTTCGGGGAAATGGTGGGCCTGAGAGGGGGATTAGTTGCCCTCCAATCATTTCCGACTATTAAAAAGGGCACTAGGCCTTTCAATTTCCAATCGATTGAGCCATTTTTTTAAGTTTCTATGACAACAAGCTCATTAAAAACCTTATATGCCCTAGGGCATCATTTACAAACCTTGCCCTGAGGACTGTGAGGGGGTTGTGATCCTCAAAGACATAATTTCCGGACCTTCAAACTACATTGAACAAAATGGTTATCTCAAAATTTTGATTAGATGTGTTTGGGGAAACCGTGGGTGTGAGAGGGCTTGCCCTCCAATCACTTTTGACTTTTAAAAGGGCACTAGCTGTTTTAATTTCAAATTGAATGATTCCTTTTTGAATTTTCTACGACAAAGCTTTCTATAAAAAAATAACCTTATATGTCCCCAGGGCGTAACTTACAACCCTTGCCCTGAGGGCTGTGAGGGGCGTGTCATCCTCAAAAAACTAATTTCCAGACTTATTAACTACGTTGAACAAAATGGCTATCTCACAGTTTTGATAAGATTTGTTTGGGAAATGGTGGGTATGAAAGGGGTGGTAGTTATCCTCCAATAACTTCCGATTATTAAAAAGGGCATAAGCCCTTCTAATTTCCAATCTAATGAGCCCTTTTTGAAGTTTCTACAACATCAATGTCTATAAAAACCTTATATGCCCCCAGGGCATAACTTACAAACCTTGCCCTGAGGGCTCTGAGGGGGGATTATCTTCCTCTAAGACCTAATTTCTAAAACTTTTAACTACGTTGAACAAAATGGCTATCTAAAAAATTCGATTGGATGTGCTTGGGGAAGAAGTGGGCGTAAGAAGAGGGTTATTTGCCCTTACATCACTTTTGACCATTAAAAAGGGCACTATCCCTTTCAATTTCCAATCGAATAAGCCCTTTTACAAGTTTCTACGACAAAGCTTTCTATAAAGACCTTATATGCCCCCAAGGAATAACTTACACCCTTACCCTGAGGAAAGTGGGGGGAGTGTCATCCTCAGGTATAATTTCCGGAACTTTCAACTACTTTGAACAAAATGGCTGTCTCAAAATTTTGATTGGATACGTTTGGATAAATGGTTGGCGGGGAAGGGGTTTTAGTTGCCTTCCAATCACTTTCGACTATTAAAAAGGGCACTATCCATTTCAATTTCCAGTCAAATGAGACCTTTTTGAAGTTCCTACGACAAGGCTTTCTATAAAAAAAAACCTTATATGCCCCCAGGGCATAACTTACAACCCTCGATCTGAGGGCTGTTGGGCAGTTGTAATCCTCACAGACCTAATTTCCAGAACTTTCAACTACGTTAAGCAAAATAGCTATCTCAAGATTTTGATTTGATGTGGTTTGGGAAAAGGTGGGCGTAATACGGGGGTTTGTTGCCGTTCAATCACTTTCGACTATTAAAAAGGGCTCTAGCCCTTTGAATTTCCAATCGAATGAGCCTTTTTTAAAGTTTCTACGACAACGCTTTCTATAAAAACCTTATATGCCCCCAGGGCATAACTTACAACCCTTGCCATGAGGGCTCTGGGGGAGTATCCTCCTCAAAAACATAATTTCAACCTGAAAATCAACTACGCTGAACAAAATGACTATCTTAAAATATTGATTGGATGTGTTTGGGGAAATGGTGGGCGTGGAAGGGGTCTTAGTTGCCTTGCAATCCCTTTCGACTATTAAAAAGGGTACAAGCCACTCCAATTTTTAATCGAATGAGCCATTTTCGAAGTTTCTACGACAACTCCTTCGATATGAAGTGCCCTGGTCTAAGGAAAGAAAAAAAATAGTATATTGTGCCAACATCGTTCTTTACTTAGATAGCGCGATTGCGCTGCCTATTATGATTGGCCTTGGACCGGAGGAGGAGGTAAAGATCTGAGCACATGGGAGTGACCCCAAGCTTATCGAATAATGCTTGATAAACTGAAGAGGGAAATACGTCACTAATTATTCTTATTATTTGTTGGTGCCCCCTTTTATTCAAAACAGTACTTTTCCACAGGAAATCTGATTTCGGTAGAAATTGCAAAATTGTTGCCGTAATATGAATGTGACACAGTGGTAAACCACTTTAATATTCACTTAGCCAAATTTTTTGCAATCACAAAAATCGATTTAAATTTAATAAGAACATGTCTTTGGAACTGGACCAGGCAGAATTGCTGAAAATAGAAGCGTGAGTCGTAGACAAGCTCTTTCAATTTCTTTAGCATCTTCAGAAGTTTACTATTTACAAGCTATAAGTAAGGATATGGAAATTCTTTGCTGTGACGATATCTACAGTGCCTTCACTTTCTTAGTTGAAGACTCTAAAATTCCTGCCCATAAATTAGATTCTTGCTGCAAGGAGTCAGTACTTTAGGGCATTGCTATATGATGGGCTGTGAGAAAGTTCAGAAGATGTAATTGAATTTAGAGATGCATCAAAAGAATCTTTTACTCTTGTTCTTAAATATCTCAAAAAGTTCGTGGTAATGAACTGTAAGTAAGGAGCAACCCGGCTCAATGGTAACCGAAGCTCTAAAAAACAGAATTTTGACACCAATAGATACATCAAAAGAATCATATTTTAATTCTGATGTCAAAAATATAAGTTTCATCAAGTTTAATCTTACCCATCAAAAGTTACGTGCCAGAGCAAATTTGGCGGATTTTCAAAAAAAAGGGGGAAAAGATCCCCTAAAAGTTATAGAACCTTAATGAAAATCACACCATCAAATACAACGTCTCAGAGAACCCTACTGTAGAGGTTTCAAGCTCCTATCTACAAAAATGTGGAATTTATCATTTTTTGCCTGAAGAAGGATCACGGATGCGTGTTTAATTGTTTTTTTTCTTTTCCCCAGGGGTAATCTTATTGACCCAGTGGTCCTTGAATATCGTAGAACGGCTCATTGGAATGAAAATTAAAAGTTCTAGTGCCCTTTTTAAGTGACAAAAAAATGGAGGGCAGCTAGGCCCCCTCCCATACTCATTTTTTCTCAGAGTCACCCAATTAAAATTTTGGGATAGCCATTTTGTTCAGCATAGTCGAAAATATAATAAATATGTCTTTTAGGATGACTTAATCCCCCAAAGTTCCAAGGGGAGGGGCTGCAAGTTATGAACTTTGCCCATTGCTTACATATTGTATTGGTTATTGGAAAGTATGCAGACATTTTCAGGAAGGATTTTGTTCTGGTGGGGGGAGGGCTAGAGGAGGAGGATACTCTGGAGAATCTTTCCTTGGAGGATGTTTCTTTGGGGTAAGGGATATTTCTATGAAGGGGGCGCCGGATTTCCAAGCATTATTTTAAAAACGATCAGAAATTAAATAAAAAAACAAATTTTTTCAACTGATAGTAAGAAAAAACATTAGAACTTAAAACGAACAGAAATTATTACGTATATGAGGGGGTTCTCCCCCAAGTCAATAACTCACTCTTAACGCTACAGTTTTTTTTAGTGCTGTCAAAAGAGCTATCTATTCTAATTAAACGGCCTTTGTGATTCAGGGGTTTGTGAATAAATATTTGTTTTTACTTTTAACGTAAAGAGCGTGGTATTGACTAAAGGGAGAACCCCCTCATAGACGTAATAACATATACGTAATAAAAAAAAATAATAAAAAAAACAAGCGATACGGTTCAATAGCAATCGAAACTTTTAAAAACGAAATTTTGATGTCAATAAATGTATAAAAAAAATGGGCTTATAATACTGATTCTAAATTTATAAATTTTATTAAGTTTAGTATTACTCATCAAAGGCTAGGAGTCTGAGAAAATTTACCTGATTTTTTAAAGAGGGGGGGAAACATCCACTACAAGTGAAAGAATTTTAATGAAAATCACACCTTCAGATTCAGCGTATCAGAAAACCCTATTACATAGGTTTCAAGCTCATATCTGCAAAAATCTGCAGCTTTGTATTTTTTGCCAGAAGAAAAATATACGAATAAAGTTCGTTACGTTAGCTATTTTGTTAATTACGTCAGAACCGAATTTAGAGACAGCCATTTAGCAAAAGAAAAGTAAAATTTTTATGCAAATTTTGTTTACTTATTCAATGACAGTGAGCCAAAATAAAAGTTGCATTAACTAAAAAACGATCAGAAATTAAATAAAGAAAAACAAGTTTTTTAAACTGAAAGTAAAGAGTGACATTAAAACATAAAACGAACAGAAATTATTCCGTATATGAAAGAGGCTGTCTCCTCCTCAAAGCCTCGCTCTTTACGCTAAAGTTTGAATCTTTCTCATAACTTTACTTAAACAATAAAAAACTTTATCTTAATGAGCGAGGCGTTGAGGAGGGGACAGCCCCTTTCATATGCAAAATAATTTCTTTTTTTAAAGTTTTAATGTTGCTCCTTGCTTTCAGTTAAAAAAACTGGTTTTTTTTTATTTAATATATAGAGGGTGCTTGTCTGTATTTAGTTTCAAGGAAGAATTGCTTCTAGAAATTCTCGGTCGTTCTCATAAGCTTCCCCCTAAACCAAATTCTTTAGCCCAAGCCATTTTCTTGCAAAATAATATTTATCATATTTAACTTTATTGTATATCTAGTTAAACCTTATTGTGTATCATATCCCCATGCCTGAGAAAATCCTTGGAAGTTTCACTTTTTAGCAGAAAGTATCCATTTTTCCTGTTTTCTATTTCGCAATTTCTAGTGATCTCAAAGTCCTCTGAAAACAAGAATATGAGCTAAAGTAACAAGACGCTCACGCTATGCGTCGATGAAGCCGAATAATGGAGTTAAAATACGGTTTGACCTCGCGGAAATTGCAACACATTTTTTTTCTACACCACAATGTTCAGAAAAATCAGCTGAATTACACCAAAACAACCCACAAAATACATATTGCAGAAGTGTACCAAATTTCCCTTGAAGAAGAACGTGACGGGGGGGGGGGGAGGAATCGATTTGTGTGCTTATAAGTGTTTTGGAAATTAAATAGTCGTTTTAGATAAAATCAAGCATGAATAATCCGAATATGAATTCAGAAATTAAGCTGTCCGTATCAAGGTATCAATTTGCACAATAAAATGGGGGGACGGGCGGGTAAAGTACACAGATCATTATGTGACGGATTCATGATACTAAAGGATAATTTTATATCAAATATAGTAGTGTATTGCCAAATATGAGGTCAAAAAGCATTTTGTTTACTATTTACCTGATTTCCACCTCTGAGGACTCTGTAATATGAGGAGTTGACAAGTATAACTGCTTGAAAACAAATTCTTTAATCGAGGTCAAAACTTCAGATCAATCAGTTACAAAAACAAACGTTTAGAGCTCAGGTAAATTAATCACAAAAATATTTTGATTTTCAAGCAAAAACTGATACTTATTCTTCTTCCGACTCGTATTTGTTATCGTCCTCATCCTGTCTTGCTGCAGCGTTAGTACATAACGTCCCTTTACACTCCCTGCGAGGAAAGCTGCAGAGTAAAATGTTCCGACGGCGGCTGCATCTGAGACTCGCACCCGCTGGTGCCCTGGCACCGCAAAATCTTCTGCAGATTTTCTGAGGCTGGTGAATCATCTATCATAATAGGAGGATACATATTCATTGACGAACAGAGGTGTCAAACCCCCTCTTTGGGCTTTAGCGACTTATCTTTCCACTTCATTATTTGCAAATAGCACCTGCTAAAGTGATACTTTGTGGCAGCAAAAGTTGGCGGAAGCCACTCTACCTGAATGAAAGCATTTAAACTTGCTACCTGCATAGTAAATAACCAAACCCAGACATCCTTCAGGGTCTTCTCATTTATTTTTCTTCTGCATATGCAGAGCAAAGCTTTCTCTTCAAGTTCGGTAATATCCTGGGGGCTGTCTCCTGGTGTCATGATGATCTTGCAAGCATTCTTATAAATACTATCTTTAAGTGACAAAGAAGCCACTGCTGGTTTCCCTACACCGTGTAGTCTAGATGTTGTATTGCAACAAGACCTTGCGTGGCAAACGAGTAGATTTTCTGCTGCTTCGGTTCTTGGTTTATTCTTGATCCTTTTTATGTCATACAGTCGTCGGTTATTTTCATGCTTGTTCGTATGCATAAAGATATCACATGCATCAAGTTTGGCATGGTATAGCAGAATGATTAATTTATTTATTTACTTTTTGATTTGTAACACAGAAATGAACATAGATAATGACACTGTGGAACAATAGACAAAACACACTAACACAACATTATCACAATTACTAATAGGTCGGTATCATTCTAATTCAAAGTGATCAACAAATTTTCAAAACAACTGACTGCAGTTTGTACAACTAAGATATCGGCATCATCCTGAGCCTGTAGAACTTTACATTCTGAGTTCGCCAGCCTCTCAGTAAGTAGGTCAATGAAGTGTTGTTTATTTTTCGGAATTCTCAAAAATTCCTCCTTACTTTTGACGATCCTGTTAGGAGAGAATTCAATCGTTGGATGCGACAAACCTCTGGTTCTCTTCACATGTTTGAAATTTTTTGTCGTTGGTGCATCAGTGTAAGTAAAAAATACCACTGCTTGACCGAAACGTCTTTTCACATAATCCACGTAAGATTCTGCTACCTTACATTACGTGAACCTGGCAGTTCACGGTTTTTTGTTTACTAGCCGGCCACCTTCAAAAACTCTCTGGGATGCTGGCAATGTCACTGGACCATCGAGCCCCTAAATTTTCTTCAGTGCATTTTTTTAGAGGCTATGTCAGCTGTCCTAATCACCTCAAACAAACTAAAGAGCGATGACGGAAAAGTACTGAACTCGAACGACAGAACCTTTTGCAAGTCAGAACCACTGGTGGTAACCATTGAGGATTGAGGTTGAAAGACTAGAGCTGGTTCGACCATTTCTCTCTCGTTATCTATCAAAACAGATGACTTGTCAGTCATAGTTACAGCTTTATCCATTCTAATGAAAACATGTTTGTTAATTTCTTTCACTTCCATCTCCTTCAGAATCTTTTCTCCGACAGATTTGGAATCGTCTACGTTTACAGACGATGAGTGTGGACACCAGTAATCCCGTTTAACAGCTGTGAATCCTGCCTGAAGGGTTCTAGGGGCTCAATGTATCGAAATATATTTTCTATGTCCACCAGATCACTAGCTCCCCTCGAAGATATCACTTTTGCGTGATTTCCAATAGTAAACTCTTCAAAGCCAGTCAGGTTCTGCATACGTTCGCTAACGAGGACCAATGTAGGCATATCAAATGCCCAAATTATCTGCTACAATCCGGTCATGCCTCTACCTCTTATCAGACCGCCACTTCTCTTCATGCTTCTCATTAAGATTTTTTTTATCACCAAATCAAAAGAAAGTGCCGCCCAGTAGTTGTCAGTTCTCCAGATGAACAAGTATTCCTGTAATATTCTGTAATGCTCTGGGTTGTCTTTTCTCAACTGAAACGTTGACTGCACGAAGAGCCAGGTAGACTTCGTGTAAAGATGATTGCCAGAACTAGCAAATTAAAGAAGCATTTCTAAAAAATACTGAAGATAAAGCTCAAAATTGCCACTTTGTTCAGTTCTCAGGTTTTTTCCCAAGATTCCAAGTAGGTCCAGATACTAAACCAAAGACGGGCAGTTCTGGATTCAGATAATGGTTTTTGTTTACGCTTTGAACTGTTTCATGGATAAGATCTGCTCCTTGTGACACCTGCACTTCGTCAATAGTATCTCCTTGAAAGAGGAAATTGTACGCCTGTTTTACCTTATTAAGGGTTTCTGGTAAAACGTAGTTGCCATCAAACACTCTGCGATTCAGTTCTGATGATAAAAGGTTCGCATAAAGGGTCATAAAGAGACAACTTTGCCTTGTAACATGCTTCACCCAGTATTATGTACGTATGCTTGACTTTTGATTTCCAAAAGTCCCAAGTCAGCCATAAGGAAGGCAATGGCTCATAGGAAACTCATGCGCGTATGAAATTCACCTAGGAAAACAGTATCATTTCTTAAAGCACTTGTGGCAGGCTCTGCATCGACGATACACTTCGGCTTCGATTAAAGTGGTTGGTCAAAGGTTAAAAAAAACTAGAGTCTTTCTTGCTGGACTAGCGCACTCGTTAGCTTTATTCTTTTGTCCTTTCTTCAGAAGTAAATAAAAATGCACAAACCTTTTATATAGTCTTGAACACAGTCAAGTATCAAATACTATGGTAGATGGCCCCACTGATTAGATCAGCTAAAGAATGGCATGGATACCACAAACTGAAGGGGGGACGGAATTCCAGAATAGTGATTTGAAATTAAACAGTTCGAGACTCATACTCTAAGGCGCCATTCCTAACTTGATAGGAAATGTTGAATCAACCAAAAATAATTAAAATAACTAGTTCAAATAGTCAATGTTCAAAACTGTTTTAGGTAGGATGAGATACTTGACTACGTAAAATCAAATTTTTAACTACATTTCTGAATTCGCCACCATTTCATTTATAGGAAACGATAAAAAAATACGACAACCTCTTAATTTCAAATGTTAACTCCCTCTCCGTCCTCTTAGAGTTGAAATGGGCATGATGGTAATGGAAAGTTGGAAACTTGAGTTCAGATTTGGAGTCAGCATGCTTGATTTGATAGTAAATGACTATATAAACTTCTAAATATTAAAAATACAAAAATCAATTTCCCCCCTCATTTTCCCTCTTCCAGTGCAAATTTGGGACACTTGTGCACGGGGGTATTGGCGGATTTTTTTGTGTAATTCAGCTGATTTTTGTATACATTCTGTTGTAAAAAAATCTGTTGCCCTTTTCCCGAGGTTCGATCATTTTTTTCCGTATATTTTTGCTCCACTGTAATAACTTGTAAATAATAAGCAACAAGGAAATTCCAGGATTATAGAGCAAAACTCATAGAAATACGGAGTTAATCTTGTACACTGCTTTAAACTTAAAATCTACAGCCAAGTCTACATAGGACGCTGTCCTATTTGTAGTTCCATTTTTTTTAATTAAACGTCATTGAGCAAATCAATTTACAAATTACGTCATTATTTGCCTTAAGGAGATTTTTTCAGTATTATTTTTTTGTCTTTTTAAAATCAAAAAATTAAAAAGAGCAATTTTCCTTCGCTTCTTGGAACTTTAAATTTTAGTAATTGTAGTAATCATAAAAGGAAAAAATAAAAAACTATACTAAGAATTCTTTTTGGTATCTGTTTCTCTCAAAATTGCTATTTCAAAGATTCAGCTTTTTTTTTCTTAAATTGTTTAAATATGGAGTTTTAGGAACGTCCGATTTCGAAAGAGGTTCAGGTTGAAGCGACTGTTATTAGTAAAGCAGAATCAAACAGGGCAGGTGCAAAATGTGAAAAGTATATGAGGTCAGACCAAGGAAGATCCTTTTCTAACAGAAGTCGAGGAAGTTCAGGTTTTCAAAGAGGCCGAGGAGGGTCAAATTTTCAAAATAGACAAGAGGCTTCATATAATAATAGAGGAGGAAGGTCAGATTTCAATAGAGATCAAGGAAGTTCAAATGTTAAAAGAGGCCAAGAAGGATCAGATATTCAAAGAGGCCAAGGAGGGTCAGGAAATAACAGAGGAAGAGAAAGGTTAGATTATAATAGAGATTTTCAAAGAGACCAAGGACAGTCACATTTTCAAAATGGCCGAGAAGGGTTAGATAATGACAGAGGAAGAGAAAGGTTAGATTTTAACAGAGGACAAGGAAGGTCAGATTTTCAAAGAGGCCGAGCTGTATCAAATTTTCAAAGAGGCCGAGGAGGTTCAGATTTTCAAAATGGCAGAGAAGGGTCAGATTTTCAAAATAGCCGAGAAGGGTCAGATAATCATAGAGGAAGAGGAAGCTTACATTTTAACAGAGGTCGAAGAAGGTCAGATTTTCAGAGAGGTCGAGGAAGTTCAGTTTTTCAGATAGTCCGAGGAGGATCAGATTTTCAAAATGGCAGAGAAGGGTATTATTTTCAAAATAGCCGAGTAGGGTCAGATAATAACAGAGGACGAGGAAGGTTAGATTTTAACAGAAGTCGACGAAGGTCAGATTTTCAAAGAGGCCAAGGAAGTTCACATTTTCAAAATGGCCGAGAAGGGTCAGATTTTCAAAATAGAGGAAAAAAGGAATACAATCGATCCTATTTTGGGTCTAGGACCACTAATTATCATGAACAGCCAAATACAGAGACATTTAAACTAGAATCACATGACAGTACATCTAGAGGCACTAACAGAGGTAAAAGAGGATATAACAGACGTAACTTTGACTCTAGGGCTAGTGATTATTCAGAAGGGTCAGACACAGTTGTAGTTAGATTAGAAGATGAAACTATTGAACAGGAATCATCTACCAGGGCTGTTGGTTATGCAAGCAAGCCCTTGAAGGTTTCAAAAAGAGGAGACAACAGGAGCCAAAAGAAAAGAGGGGGCTGTTCAACATCTACAAGAGATTCCAAGGAATATTCACAAGCAAATTATGGTTATGATTATGGAAACAATGAGCATAACTATGTTGGTTCAAAGAAATTTAAGGAGAATGCTTACTTCGGTAAAAAGAAAGTTGATAAACTATTTAGAGAAAGCTCTAATGATTTTGATCAAAGAGAAAAACTGATTGATTTACTCTCAAATGCAAAATATGAGTGCATGGTATGTTGTGATAATGTTAAACAAAGTCAAGGCATTTGGTCTTGTCCATCCTGTTTCAATGTATATCATATTGGCTGCATCAAGAAATGGGCTAGTACTGCAGTTATGCAAGGAGAAGAAGGATGGCGTTGTCCTGCATGTCAGACAGTGAGTAACAAAATCCCTTCAGGCTATTATTGTTTTTGCAGCAAAGTAAGAGAACCACAGTGGAATTATCATGACACTCCACATTCCTGTGGCAACTTATGTTCACGTCCTCTTGGAAAAAGTGATGGCTTATGTATTCACAAATGCAATATCCTTTGCCACCCTGGGCCATGTCCCCCTTGCACTGCTCAAGTTCAAAGAACCTGTCCATGTGGCAAGACAACAAAAACCGTTAAATGTAATGATGAGACAGAATCTACGTTTTGTACAAGAAAGTGCTCAAAGATATTGAACTGTCTTAAACATGAATGTTCTGCCTTTTGCCACCCAGATTTGTGTCAGCCATGTGAAGTTACATATGAGTTGCTGTGCTATTGTGGCAATGAAACGAAAGTTGTTCCTTGTACAGAAGAAGTTGAAGAAAGGCATAGCTTTGAATGTGGGAATGTATGTAACAAAGTCCTTTCTTGCGGCAAACATAAATGTAAGCAGAGTTGTCACCCTGGTGGCTGCCTGGGTTGCCCGTTTTTGCCTGAAGTTGTGACACATTGTCCATGTGGTCAAACCGATCTTGATAAGCTTTATGATCAAGATATAAGCAAACCCAGAAGTGAGTGTAGTGATCCAATTCCTACATGCGGAAAGTTATGCAAGAAAGGGCTTGGCTGTGGTCCATCTGAGAATCCACATTTATGTGAAGTCAAATGCCATTCTGGTCCTTGTCCAAAATGCCCAAAGGTTACAGAAGTTAGATGTAGATGTAAAAGAAATGATGTTGAAGTGCCATGTGAAGAATACAAACTAGGACGTGAAGTTTTGTGTAAGCGAAAATGTTATAAGAAACGTCATTGTGGGCGACACAAATGCATCCAAACTTGCTGTGTTGATACTGACCACATTTGCACCATCATATGCGGACGGCTGCTATCTTGTGCAAACCATGTGTGTCAAGAATTATGTCATAATGGACCTTGTAAAAGGTGCCTCATCGCAAGCTTTGAAGAGCTTACCTGTCATTGCGGGAGCACTGTAACTTTTCCTCCTATTCCTTGTGGGGCCAGACCACCAGTTTGTGACAAGCCCTGTTTAAGACAACGTCCATGTCCTCATCCGCCGAATCATAACTGTCATCCAGATGACTCTTGCCCTCCATGCACAGTTCTTAGTGAAAGATGGTGTTTTGGCAGACACGAAATTAGAAAAAATGTCATGTGCTATCTAGAAGGGATTTCATGCGGCATGCCATGCGGGAAGCCTCTTGAGTGCGGAAAGCATACCTGTATTCGTACTTGCCATGAAGGGGATTGTCTTACTTCTGGACAGGAGTGCTCTCAACCCTGCCCAATTTCCCGAGCTTTGTGTGAGTATCCCTGTGGTAGTCCTTGTCACGAAGGAGAGTGTCCAAATACAACTTGCAGAATGAAAGTGAAGGTATCCTGTCAATGTGGACAGAGAAAAGCTGTTGTCAGCTGTGAAGACCAAGTGTCATCCTACAGAAAAATCACAACAGAGCATTTATATTCAAAAATGTCTGAATTGAATTTGGGTCAAACTGTAAGTCTTGAAAGTGTTCTTAGTAAAAATAAAATTGACAAAACAAAAAAACCCATCCCGTGAGGCATCAGTACCATCCCACGGGACTTCAAAATCAGCTCCCTTTTCCTGGGTAGCCAAACCGCCCTGCGAGGAATCAGTACCATCTCGCAGTGCCTTCTCATTAACATTGAGTCCAAATTTCACCCTCGTCAGCGCAAATATAAATTCATCAGGAAAAAAAGACGTTTCTTCTTTCCTCCCTATCTCTTCTTTCTGTTCATATTGTATTGCAATCTTTTACGCATCACCTAAACAAAAAAAAAAAATTCTGCGCTATTCTTTAACAAATACCGGTTGTGGGACGGTCTGATACACTCCTTGAATAAATTTAGAGCAAATCTTCCAAGAACTACACCATCATCCCTGGCTTCTAAGGACACCCTAAATGACCTTCCTAATTTTTGCATCCTTCTATAGAATAGATATACCCTTTCATCCTTAAATTGAGCGACGCCTACAAGCTCTGCAACCATTTTGCCTACTATTCTGCCTGGGGTATATACTACAAGTAATCCACCTTTTAAACTTGACAAATTTATAATCGTGGGATCTAGATTCCCAAAAAAAAGGAGCGAAACAAACCATGGGCCAAAAATGGCGCAAAGCTTTTGAATCAGACCAATTTAACAACAACTGAAATTTTTTTTAACTTTGCAACAAACTCAATTTTTGTAACTTTGTAACAAATGTTGTAACAAACTTAATTATTTTTCCACTTTCTGACTTTGTGAGTGGCGTTATTACTAAAAAAAAGGGTCAATTAGCGATCCTATTACTTGGGACTGTTGAGGCTGTTCTATTGGAGGATTAATTGGGGTGGTGCTCAGGGGAGTTGGAGGGTTTGTTGGGACCCATATCTTGATCTTTTGAAGGTAATCATAAAGTTCATCTTGATCGAAATCAGGATCATTTGATTCAAATAAAAGAGGTGGAAATATGCCATTTCCCCTCCACTGTTTTACAAAATCAAAAGCAACCTTTTTGTTATATCCAGTTTCCGCCGGATCGAGAATAGGAATAAAAACTGACATATTGAGATTAAAATTTGAAAAGCAGTGATTCTAAAAATTTAAATATTTGTTTTAAACACATCTCTTTAATTACGGACGCCAGATTTTGGGCAATAAACTTCACCTTTAAGAACAAGGGTCTAATAAAATTTACTGGGTTGTTTAGTCGTGCTAAATCACTTACGAAAGGTCGTTTGTCTTATATCCAATTGCAGTTGGTCTCAATTAAATCACTAGCGTCAAATGGAGTCACAATTGAGAATTAATTTTCGATTATCGAATTCACAATTTTAAATTTTGTTTAGAAACTGTCAAATGTGGATCACACGTCGACTGAATAAAATCAGGTAAAAAAAAACACCAAACGTAAAATGGCTAAGTGAAGGTAGAAATCAACCGGAGACTTTCAGTTGTAGAAATTTGAATTAGTATGTAGAAGCTATCGCGAGGAAATCCATATTAGGTATTGTGTAACAGCCTATTTCAAAATGTTCATTTAGAAGAAAGTGTTTCTCAAGAAGGCGCTTTGAATAGAAAAAAGTTCAATACCTCGTAACATTTCGATGTCTTTTTATCAGTCTTTTGTAGTATTTGCGGCTCAATATCACAAGCAATTTTGGTAGCGGGTCAAATAGCTCTTCAATATGTTGCCAGTATTTAGAGTAAGATGTCGTAAGTACTTATAACGGTCACTCAAATGTCACTTGGAGGTTTTCCCCTAGTGATATATGCTCCACTAGTCTTAACTGCTTGCCACCACTCTGTAAACCTCTATTTAGATTCTTTCTATATGCCCTTCTATGTTGGCAGATGTAATGGTTTACGTAAATTCCAAAGATAGACGATAAACGTTGGTACATGGTCTTTATTAAATAACGTGAGAATACACATAGAGAAAATAAGGTAGCACAAGAACAACTAACTACGACGAAGGCGAGAGATGGACTCCCTTTAGAAAATGAGCCAAGAATGTCACTTTCCTGGAACGGAAGTTCCAGCTATTGGTTGTTCAACCATGCCTGGGAACGGACCCCTTTCCCACGACTAGCTTTAGTCCCAAAAGCCCCCCTGGACTGTTCTCGTTGACATATACATGGCCAAATCTCTAAGAAACGAGACACCGGAAAAAGCCTTCTCGAATTTACGTTCCAAATACTTTACAATTGCATTATATTTATTCAAATCATTTCTCCGAATAAAATGAGGTCAGGCAACCACAGAATACACTTCTTAATTACATTTTTTGCCATTCAACCTAGAAAAGTACGATGTTAATGTAGAGTAAGTGTTATGCCCTAACAGTGATCCTAAAACAGATCAGGGTCATGCAGAACCATTGCTCATAGCAATCAAAATAAAAAAAATAAGAAAAATTATGAAAAGTAACCCAAGTAAGAAAAATTGCGATTAAAAGCTGGTTCAGGAATAGAAATATGATTTGGATATTTCTTAATAGTTGTAATCTGATGTGCTGTTTTGACTGGTGGCTTATCATTTCAAGCTTTTAATCTGTGACAACATTTTTAAACGTGATGGTTACAGGAGAGAAAGCTAAAGAAAAATAAAATAACCTAATCATCAGAGCCGAGCAATCAAAATATATACCGTATTTAAAAAAGCATTTGATCTACAAAAAAAAAAACAAAAAAAAACAGGAACATTTAAAAAGAAATTAAAAATATGCAAGAAGATCATAATATAATTTCACAAAACTGTTCATAATGGACAAATACAAAGATTTGGTATTCTGCTGAGTAGAAAGAGCAGGACACACATAATTGCACAATAGTGATTTTAAGATTGTTAGAGAAGTTAAACTAGGGAAAGAAATGATCAGAAGTCTGATGGTACAGTTTTTAACTATAAAGAATATGGTAACAAATCAATTCATCCATTTCAGGTCCAGCCAAATCCATTATTTAACAACAGGAAAGGGACCTATGAGCAAATATGGTCTTCGAAACCGGCCCTTGGAGCTCTTTATGGTTTAGAGAAAACACGCTATGGTTGTTATAATCAAAGAGCTTTGGTGCATGTTGATTCGAAATTATATAGTCTTGCTATCGAACTGTATTTCATTAGTTTTGTTTCTCGATTTCATTTTTGAAACTCTACCTAGAAGGGTGAGATTTTGACTAAAATAATGAAAAATACCTTTTCAGTTACGAAATTATGACATCATGCGCAATATACAGGTAATGTCATCTTTTATACGAAGACGCAGGTTTTTGTCAAAAAAATATTTTGGTTTTAACATTGTGTTTTGTTCATTTAAAAGGAAGGTAGATGCAACAATTTCGTTTGAAATTAGCCCTTAAAAAATTGTCTATGATGTAAGGGCGTATTAGCAATAACTAAGGAACAGCTTAGTTTAACAGCTGAGGGTATGTTGAAGAGTAATCGCAGGACAACCAGCCTCCCTTGCCCTTTTTAGATCCCCCCTCCCTCAGCACTGACCGAAATTTTGAAACGGCAATTTTGTACAAAATAGTCAAAAGGTCTAGTATTTATACCTCCAGGGATTCTATACTCCCCTACAGTCCTGGGGTATGAATCGTCAATTATGTTATTTGCCCATACTTTACATGCAGGATTTATTATTATTTTTTTTAATTTTTTTTTTACGTTTTACCAATGCATTTTGTGAGTAAGGAATTCTCGTGGAAACTTTGAAAAGGAATTATTTGATTGGAAATTGAATGTTCTAGTGCCCTTTTAAGAGTCAAAAGGGATTGGAGGGCAACCGGGTAAAGTTTACCTTTTTGCCGCAATTCTTTAGGAAAGACTTCCCAAAAAAAGGGCTATTGAATTTGGGTGAGAAGTATTCTTAAAGAATTTAAGATTTTTAGCTTAAAGAGCAAGGGTTGAGGAAGGGATAGGTCCCTCATAGACAAAATAATTTCTGTTTGTCTTAGGTTTTAATATTACTCCTTATTTTTAGCTGAAAAACTATTTTTTTTTTTTAATTAATTGTCCATATAAAGTCATTCAGACGAGTACTTAAACTCATCTCTAGACACTTCCTCGGGAACCCAGCTACGAATCCCTGATCTGATGGGCCACATCCAAGATTTTTATTTAGAGGAGGTTTTACAAAAGGTTTTTATTCGGGGGGGGGGGGGGTACAAAAACACTTTAAAAAAATCCACAAATATTTGCTTATAATCATTTTTGTCATGTTTTTTCGAGTTGTACAAACATTTCGGAGGAGTTCATACCCGCTAATCCCACCCTCCTACCTGGATACGGCCTTGCTGATAATTTTGACTTGGGTAGTTTGCACACTTTTTCATGGTCTTTAAAATCGTTTAAGAAGAAGCCACACTTTTGACCAATTTTATCCTTTTTAGTTCAGATAATGGTTTGCTTTTCTCTGAAATTTATAGATTTACTCGTAATGACAAGGATTTATATTTGGTTATCTGAAAGTTCAGTTTACTATATATCGAACTTTTTCAGTATCGTGATAGTGTCACAGAGATTACGAAGATGTTACAGCAGTATTGGCTTCTGATTCGAGCCATGTTCTTTGTTGGCCAATCCTCAGCTTCTAAAAGATCAAAAGGATTTACTCAGAAAGAACAAATGGAGGAAAGTTTTGTTTTATTCCTACCTTGTCTCTATAATTATTTATTGGTGACATTATTGATGATTAATCTGCGAAGCCTTTATTATTATACTTGAACATTATCTAATATTTAACGAATTATTCGTGATTATTATCCCTAATGTTTAAATATATTTATCATTTTCTGATTTACTAAAATGACCAGCCATTATGACTGAGACCTCCCCCCCTTGCTTAAATGGGGTGTCGTAAAAAAGACAAGCTGTTCATATTCCTATTTATCCCCTTTTTTAAGTAGATCAAGTAAATCAATCTTTTTATTTGTACTAGAACACTAATCAAACAGTTCGTGGTAACGAACTGTAAGTAACGAGCGATGCGCTCACTAGTAACCGAATTTTTAAGAAACAGAGTTTTGATAAGGATAGATTCATCAAAAGAATCGAATTTTGATGCTTATTCAGCATATATAAACATCATCAAACAATGTTACCCATCAAAAGTTACGAGCCACTTCTATCTTCAAAGTTACTTCTATCTTCAGCAATTTTGCCTGGACCAGATCCAAAGACATGTTTTTAATACTTTTAAATCGATTTTTGTCATTGCAAAAAATTTGGCTAAGTGAATATTAAATTGGTCAACCACTGTGTCACCTTCATATTATGGCAACAATTTTGCAATTTCTACCAAAATCAGATTCCCTGTGGAAAAGTACTGTTTTGAATAAAAGGGGACAGCAACAAATAATAAGAATAATTAGTGACGTATTTCCCTCTTCAGTTTATCAAGCATTAGTCGATAAGCTTGGCATCACTCCCAAGTGCTCTGATCTTCACCCCCTCCCCGGTCCTGTTCAAATCATCATAGGCAGCGCAATCTTGCTGCCTAAGTAAAGAACGATATTGGCCCAATGTAATTTTTTTCTTTCTTCAGACCAGGGAAGTTCGGTTCAAAGGAGTTGTCGTAGAAACTTCAAAAAGGGCTCATTTGATTGGAAATTGGAGTGGCTTGTGCCGTTTTTAATATTCGAAAGGGATTGGAAGGCAACTAACAACCCTTCAACGCCCACTATTTAACCAAACACATCCAATCAAAATTTTAAGATAGCCATTTTGTTCAGCGTAATTGTTTTTTGCATAGAAATTATGTTTTTGATGAGAATACTCCACCACAGCCCTCAGGGCAAGGTCTGTAAGTTATGCCCTGGGGGCGTATATGGTTTTTATTAAAAATTTTGTCGTAGAAACTTCAAAAAGGGTTCATTTGGTTGGAAATTAAGAGGGCTGATGCCTATTTTAATAGTCGAAAGTTATTGGAGGGCAGCTAACCCACCTCTGACGCCCACTTTTTCCCAAAAGACATCCAATCAAAATTTTGAGATAACCATTTTGTTTAACTTAGTTGAAAGTTCTGGAAATTAGGTTTTAGAGGATTATAACCCCTATAACTCCCCTAATTGCATAACTCTAACTGTCAGCCAAAGCCTTTTCACTTTCAAGCTAAAATTCTACGAACTTATTTCCAAACATCCTACGTTAATAAGCATCTGCATGTGTCGAAACAAACCTTAAAATCCAAAATTATAAAGGGAAAAGAAAAAATATTTATCCAACAAGCTACCTCAAAATATAGTTCACAATATTTTGATAATTTTTATTATACTTAGTTAAAAGTTGATTATATTGAGAACTAAGCTTTTTAAATTGCCAAGCAAGTTTATTGGCGGAAAAACCTCTTACGATTAACTTATTGCTCAGTGTTTGACTTCTACTTTTAATATCAATGTATTTAGTACAAATTTTTGTATATCTAAATAGTTGGAAAAAAGACGAAGAATAAGTTATATTCGAATGTATATTATTTTTAGGTCTAGTGCCCTTGTTTCTTTAGAAACCTAAATAATCGAAAAATTTTCAATACGTGATTCTAGTTTTTCCCCATTATTAGGTTATGTCCATGAAAAAATTTCCAACCACCTTCAAAACTAACAAATAATAGACTTCAAAGCCTGAAAAGAATATGTAATCACATAAAAAATTAGTGAAAAATGGCATGTAATACCTTTATTAAATTGAAAAGGCGAAACGAATGTCCTAGGAAGGGGGCTCTCAAATAGTAAATTATAAAGAAATAGTTAGAAAAATAACTAGCATTACATTTAGATCAGCAGAAGCTTGACTGCAGGTGGCGTCACGGTCTTGTGAAGATGGGGCAGCGGCTTGACCTGGAGCAGCATTACGGTCTCGCGCTTGCGAGGTTGTTGGGAAAACGGCTTGACCTTGTGCGGCGTCACGGTCTTGTGTAGGTGAGGCTGAGGCTTTAGTGGGGGTCTGTTTTGGCAGCGCTGGAGCCTTTCATGAATGGCCAACAGCTTCACTAGCATGGGACGCCCTGGATTGTCCAGCGTATGCAATGACTGAAGGCCTCACTGGCGTTGATACATTAGCCCTTGCCCTTTTCATTGAGGGTGGAAGGGGCGGGAAATCCTTATAAATAAAATAAAATTTAACTTTTCACGAAACAATACATTATTTATCAGATATATAAGGTTAGAAATAGCCCCCTGTGTCACCTCTTGAGGAGTCTAATTCACCCCCATCAAGAAACCATCTACAACAGATACAAAAAGTAAGATCCATTTTTTTGTTTTACTATAAATGTTTAAATATTTAAGCACGTCTCCCATTGGTCACAAACCCCCCCAGCAACATATTTTTTAAACGAAAATCTTTTCACCAAAACCCGAGAATTCAGTGCTTATCTAAAGAGCGGATATAATAGGCTATAAAATAGGGATACATTATATTTTTTATAATTAATCCTTTCATTAATAAGTTACATCTCACCTTAGTGTGCTGTTGCTAGGGGCACTCCCTTATGCATAAGTTCCAACCCCCTCCTCCCAAATAAATGGTAAGAATTCAAAAGGGAGGCTAATCATATATTGATTATAAAATAGATCATCTCTTCTCGCTAATCAAAAGAATTATTACGTGCCAATTTTGCAGACAAAAATACGTTACGCAATTAAAGCTGGGATAAACACCCTCTTATGTTGTTTATTGTAGGGTTAAAACCTTGGGCAAAAAGACCCTAAGACACATGAATAAAATGTGATGAATCGAATGTCAAAGTTTAATCATAGATCTCTAGACATGATGCAAAAAGATAGCTTTTCTCGAATAACGATATTTATCAGTGAAAAGATTAATTTTTGAATACATAAATTTATCACCGAAGGGGTCGGGGGAAGAGGCTATTACATGCTAACTTTATATAGAGGATAATATGAGCTGAAAATGAATATGGTCATCATAATGTGTGGAGGGAAGAGGGGGATAGAAGAAAAGGTTTATATCGATTAGCAAAAGTTCTAGTAGAAATATAGAAAAGAAACTTACTTCTTGATATTGAGACATATTCGCTTCCTCATAAATGATATGTCACTATCGAAATTCAAAATGACACTGTTGCTAGATCTCCATTCTCTCTTCTATTTATAGTGCCCCTGGAACAAAGGCATTGCATGGGGCTTCTATTTATAGTGCCCTTGGGAAAAAGGAAGGGTAACATAGGGGAACTGGGTTTCTTTCAGCGATTCTAATAGACTCTATAACGGTTCTCCCTATACAAAAATGGCTACGAATTGTGACAAAATAAAATGGCCGGCACTGATATATTGGGGAATATTTAGACAAATATTTGTTTTAATGGAAAAAGAAGGTTTTTTAAATAAAAATAAAGGTTTTTTTTTAAAGAAATGTAGGTTTTTTAATTCTGAAACAAGATTGCGTCGTCCATATTACATACCAATCGAATTTAAACAGGATGGCGGTCCTATTGCTGTGGCATGTCTTCCAGGACTATTGTCGGAATTAAGGGCTGTTGCCTGAATCCTGGGAGGGGTCATTTTGGAGCTAATTATCCCGCCCCTGCTTGTTTATTTAGTTTCAGTTCGTTTTGTGTTTTATTTATTATTTAATAGTAATTTCTGGTTGTTTTGAGTTTGAGTTTTTGTAGGTTTCTATTTCTTCTGATCTTTAGTTTAAGATGGCCTTTACTTTTCTTTAGAAAATGTCTTTTTCGGAAGAGTTTTTTTTAATTAGTTTTTGTTCGTTTTTGGATTGGAAAAGTTTCAAGTTTTTCAAAATTCCTTATTAAAAAATAATTTTTAATTCTAAAACAAATTAACAGTTTCGGTAAGAACTAATAAATTAGACTAAATATTAGATATATAATGACATGAATTGCTGAAAGCTCGACAGCTCAAGATTTTTTTTTCACCCAGGCCAGATTTAAAGCTTTGACGCCTCTAGGTCCAAGCGTTTTTGGAATTTGGTTATCTCCAAATTTTGACGGGATAGCCTTTGGGAAAGTGGGACATGGGCTAGTTGGCCATTGATTTGACTCTTGAAAAAGAGCTAGAATTTTCAACTTCTGATCGAACTCTTCCATAGTTAATCCGACAACCTCTTCCACAGAAATTTATATTATAATACAGGTCAACTTACATAAGTTACAATCCTTACCCCGAGGGATAGGGAATTTTCCTCAGCCCCTAAGTTATAGTAATTTG
Organism: Artemia sp. Qi Xiang Cuo; assembly: GCF_049724085.1. Taxonomy (NCBI): domain Eukaryota; kingdom Metazoa; phylum Arthropoda; class Branchiopoda; order Anostraca; family Artemiidae; genus Artemia; species Artemia sp. Qi Xiang Cuo. Next base: position 11,698,092 of record NC_142803.1, read on the forward strand.
AATTTTAGACTATTTTGAACAAGATAGCTATTTCAAAATTTGATAAGATACACTTGGAGAAAAACGGCACAAAAAGGAGGGGGGCCTCGTTACTTTATTGTGACTTTTGATTCTTAAGAACTTACATAAGTTATAATTCTTGTCTGGGTGGTATGGAAGATCTCTCAACCCCAAATTTATGGTAATTTGGATTTTGGACAATTTTAAACAAAATGGCTATCTCAGAACTTTACTGGATGTATTTGGGAAAAAGGCGGGGGGGGGGATATAGCCTCCGCTCACTTTTGCAGACTCTTAAAAAGGTAACTAGAGCTTCCAATTTCCAATTAAACGAGCAAGCTCTGAAGTTTATACGACCACCCCTTACAAAAAACATTAAATTCCCTTGGGGTATAGCTTACAACACTTGCCCCCGGGTTTTGAGGAAATTTTTCGACCTCTGAGTTATTTTTATTTGATCTCTAAACTATTTTGAACAAAATAGTTTAAACGAATATCTCTTCTATAAGAGCCATATTTGCCCCCAGGGCATAACTTACAACGCCTGCCCCCAAGCCCTGGAAGCTGTGTCCACCCTGGAGTTTTGTTATATGAATTTTAAATATTTTTAACAAAATGGCTACCTCCAAATTTTAATCAGATGTATTCGGGGAATAGGGGTGTGGGGGGCTAGTTGCCCTCTAATCACTTTTAACTCTTTAAAAGGGCACTAGAACTCTCAATTTCCAATTGAATGGGCCCGCTTTGAAGTTTATACGACAACCACTTCCATATAAAGTGCTTCTGGAAAAAAATAAAAAAACATTGGAACCATATGGCCTTTACTATAGGCAATGCTATAGTGTTGCCTCTGATATTTCCTTAGCTTCACTTATTGGGTGTTTTCTGTTTAACAGACTAGTACCGAGATTTTTCACTTGACTGACAAGCAACTTGTCAAATCAAGCGATTTTTGTTTTAGTTTAAAAGAAAAACAATTCGAGAGCGACTTTACTCCGGCTTCATGGGAATTTTTACCATTCAAAATAAATATGATTTCATCTGTTCTGTAAATTTTTCTACTCTCCTTTCAATGCTTCTTACGAAATCAAGCTACCATTCCTTTATCTTACCCAAGTTAGGCGTTCAGTGCCTTCGAAAACAAAAAACAAAAATTATTGGACTGTATTTTCGTCAGTCATTCGGCCAATTTGAAACGGGTTTGAAAAGAAAGGTGAAGCAGAATTTTGTGCATAGTTAGATTTCTTCTGAGTAATGCCCGTGCCACATTATAGTCACACTTGTCGATAAAATCAAAATTAAGCACGACTAAAGCGCCAATTACTTTCGCCGTTCGTAATTTCTCCAGTTGAACATTATACAACTTTCAAGCATAAATTGCTTCACTGACCAATCAGAGTCAAGGTTTAAGGCATACTTTTTAAAACTAGAAAAGACGGAAACTAAAAATAGCAGTTTTTCTATCTGGGAGAGGAATCTGAAAAAGGTTAAGAATACTTAGTATTAGTAGAGAACAGTTGGACACAAATAACTGTTGGTGCAAACTCTTTAAACTAATTTCTTGCAATTTTAATTTTTTGCTTTATTATTACAAGTTTGACGCTAAAATCAATAAAATTGCCTTGTAATTCATGATATTTAGCTTTCTTTATCAGTAGATGTGACTATGATATGGCATGGGCATAATGTGCTCGTGCTTTTTTGCAATTATCTTGGATGATAGGTTAGTTGTTCTGACATTCGCTTTGAAATGTCAAGTGCCGATAAGAAGCGTAATGTTTCTGAAACCAGACCCAACCGTACAACCGTCAAATGCTGTGAATGTGACGCTAAAATAAACAAGGACTATTTTAAAGGTTATGTTCATTGTATTCACAGCGATATGGAAGAAGCATCGAAGGCTTCAGGCAGCTGTGAATCCTGCCTGAAGGGTTCTAGGGGCTCAATGTATCGAAATATATTTTCTATGACCACCAGATCACTAACTCCCCTCGAAGATATCACTTTTGCGTGATTTCCAATAGTAAACTCTTCAAAGCCAGTCAGGTTCTGCATACGTTCGCTAACGAGGACCAATGTAGGCATATCAAATGCCCAAATTATCTGCTACAATTCGGTCATGCCTCTACCTCTTATCAGACCGCCACTTCTTTTCATGCTTCTCATTAAGATTTTTTTTATTACCAAATCAGGAGAAAGTGCCGCCCAGTAGTTGTCAGTTCTCCAGATGAACAGGTATTCCTGTCATATTTTGTAGTGCTCTGGGTTGTGTTTCCTCGACTTAAACGTAGATTGCACGAACAGCCAGGTAGACTTCGTGTAAAGATTATTGCCAGAACCAGCAAATTAAAGAAGCATTTCTAAAAAATACTGAAGATAAAGCTCAAAATTGCCACTTTGTTCAGTTCTCAGGTTTTTTCCCAAGATTCCAAGTAGGTCCAGATACTAAACCAAAGACGGGCAGTTCTGGATTCAGATAATGGTTTTTGTTTACGCTTTGAACTGTTTCATGGATAAGATCTGCTCCTTGTGACACCTGCACTTCGTCAATAGTATCTCCTTGAAAGAGGAAATTGTACGCCTGTTTTACCTTATTAAGGGTTTCTGGTAAAATGTAGTTGCCATCAAACACTCTGCTATTCAGTTCTGATGATAAAAGGTTCGCATAAAGGGTCATAAAGAGTCAACTTTGCCTTGTAACATACATCACCCAGTAATATGCACGTATGCTTGACTTTTGATTTCCAAAAGTCCCAAGTCAGCCATAAGGAAGGCAATGGCTCCTAGGAAACTCATGCGCGTATGAAATTCACCTAGGAAAACAGTATCATTTCTTAAAGCACTTGTGGCAGGCTCTGCATCGATGAAACACTTGGCTTCGATTAAAGTGGTTGGTCAAAGGTTAAAAAAAACTAGAGTCTTTCTTGCTGGACTAGCGCACTCGTTAGCTTTATTCTTTTGTCCTTTCTTCAGAAGTAAATAAAAATGCACAAACCTTTTATATAGTCTTGAACACAGTCAAGTATCAAATACTATGGTAGATGGCCCCACTGATTAGATCAGCTAAAGAATGGCATGGATACCACAAACTGAAGGGGGGAAGGAATTCCAGAATAGTGATTTGAAATTAAACAGTTCGAGACTCATACTCTAAGGCGCCATTCCTAACTTGATAGGAAATGTTGAATCAACCAAAAATAATTAAAATAACTAGTTCAAATAGTCAATGTTCAAAACTGTTTTAGGTAGGATGAGATACTTGACTACGTAAAATCAAATTTTTAACTTCATTTCTGAATTCGCCACCATTTCATTTATAGGAAACGATAAAAAAATACGACAACCTCTTAATTTCAAATTTTAACCCCCTCTCCGTCCTCTTAGAGTTGAAATGGGCATGATGGTATGGAAAGTTGGAAACTTGAGTTCAGATTTGGAGTCAGCATGCTTGATTTGATAGTAAATGACTATATAAACTTCTAAATATTAAAAATACAAAAATCAATGTCCCCCCTCATTGTCCCTCTTCCAGTGCAAATTTGGGACACTTGTGCACGGGGGTTTTGGCGGATTTTTTTGTGTAATTCAGCTGATTTTTGTATACATTCTGTTGTAAAAAAAATCTGTTGCCCTTTTCCCGAGGTTCGATCATTTTTTTTCCGTATATTTTTGCTCCACTGTAATAACTTGTAAATAATAAGCAACAAGGAAATTCCAGGATTATAGAGCAAAACTCATAGAAATACGGAGTTAATCTTGTACACTGCTTTAAACTTAAAATCTACAGCCAAGTCTACATAGGACGCTGTCCTATTTGTAGTTCCATTTTTTTTTAATTAAACGTCATTGAGCAAATCAATTGACAAATTACGTCATTATTTGCCTTAAGGAGATTTTTTCAGGATTATTTTTTTGTCTTTTTAAAATCAAAAAATTAAAAAGAGCAATTTTCCTTCGCTTCTTGGTACTTTAAATTTTAGTAATTGTAGTAATCATAAAAGGAAAAAATAAAAAACTATACTAAGAATTCTTTTTGGTATCTGTTTCTCTCGAAATTGCTATTTCAAAGCTTCAGCTTTTTTTTTCTTAAAGTGTTTAAATATGGAGTTTGAGGAACGTCCGATTTCGAAAGAGGTTCAGGTTGAAGCGACTGTTATTAGTAAAGCAGAATCAAACAGGGCAGGTGCAAAATGTGAAAAGTATATGAGGTCAGACCAAGGAAGATCCTTTTCTAACAGAAGTCGAGGAAGTTCAGGTTTTCAAAGAGGCCGAGGAGGGTCAAATTTTCAAAATAGACAAGAGGCTTCATATAATAATAGAGGAGGAAGGTCAGATTTCAATAGAGATCAAGGAAGTTCAAATGTTAAAAGAGGCCAAGAAGGATCAGATATTCAAAGAGGCCAAGGAGGGTCAGGAAATAACAGAGGAAGAGAAAGGTTAGATTATAATAGAGATTTTCAAAGAGACCAAGGACAGTCACATTTTCAAAATGGCCGAGAAGGGTTAGATAATGACAGAGGAAGAGAAAGGTTAGATTTTAACAGAGGTCAAGGAAGGTCAGATTTTCAAAGAGGCCGAGCTGTATCAGATTTTCAAAGAGGCCGAGGAGGTTCACATTTTCAAAATGGCAGAGAAGGGTCAGATTTTCAAAATAGCCGAGAAGGGTCAGATAATAATAGAGGAAGAGGAAGGTTACATTTTCAGAGAGGCCAAGAAAGATCAGATTTTCACAGAGGTCGAGGAAGTTCAGTTTTTCAGAGAGGCCGAGGAGGATCAGATTTTCAAAATGGCCGAGAAGGGTCTTATTTTCAAAATAGCCGAGAAGGGTCAGATAATAACAGAGGAAGAGGAAGGTTAGATTTTAACAGAAGTCGAGGAAGTTCACATTTTCAAAATGGCCGAGAAGGGTCAGATTTTCAAAATGGCCGAAAAAGGTCGGATAATAACAGAAGAAGAAGACGCAGGTGTGATAGTTGTGATTGTGCGTATTGCGACTATGTAAAGAAAAATTATGAAAAGTAACCCAAGTAAGAAAAATTGCGATTAAAAGCTGGTTCAGGAATAGAAATATGATTCATTTCAAGTTTTTAATCTGTGAAAACATTTTTAAACGTGATGGTGACAGGAGAGCAAGCTAAAGAAAAATAAAAAAACCTAATCATCATAGCCGAGAAATAAAAATATATACCGTATTTAAAACAGAATTTGATCTACAAAAAAAAAAACAAAAAAAAACAGTAACAGTTAAAAATAAATTAAAAATATGACAGAAGATCATAATAGAATTTCACAAAACTGTTCATCATGGACAAATAAAAATATTTGGTATTCTGCTGAGTAGAAAGAGCAGGACACACATAATTGAACAATAGTGATTTTAAGATTGTTAGAGAAGTTAAACTAGGGAAAGAAATGATCTGAAGTCTGATGATACAGTTTTTAACTATAAAGAATATGGTAACAAATCAATTCATCCAATTCAGGTTCAGCCAAATCCATTATTTAACAACAGGAAAGGGACCTATGAGCAAATATGGTCTTCGAAACCGGCCCTTGGAGCTCTTTATGGTTTGAAGAAAACACGCTATGGTTGTTATAATCAAAGAGCTTTGGTGCATGTTGATTCGAAATTATATAGTCTTGCTATCGAACTGTATTTCATTAGTTTTGTTTCTCGATTTCATTTTTGAAACTCTACCTAGAAGGGTGAGATTTTGACTAAAATAATGAAAAATACCTTTTCAGTTACGAAATTATGACATCATGCGCAATATACAGGTAATGTCATCTTTTATACGAAGACGCAGGTTTTTGTCAAAAAAATATTTTGGTTTTAACATTGTGTTTTGTTCATTTAAAAGGAAGGTAGATGCAACAATTTTGTTTGAAATTAGCCCTTAAAAAATTGTCTATGATTTAAGGGTGCATTAGCAATATCTAAGGAACAGCTGAGGTTAACAGCTGAGGGTATGTTGAAGAGTAATCGGAGGACAACCAGCCTCCCTTGCCCTTTTTAGATCCCCCCTCCCTCAGCACTGACCGAAATTTTTAAACGGCAATTTTGTACAAAATAGTCAAAAGGTCTAGTATTTATACCTCCAGGGATTCTATACTCCCCTACAGCCCTGGGGTATGAATCGTCAATTATGTTATTTGCCCATACTTTACATGCAGGATTTATTATTATTTTTTTTTTATTTTTTTTTTACGTTTTACCAATGCAATTTGTGAGGAAGGAATTATCTTGGAAACTTTGAAAATGACTTATTTGATTGGAAATTGAATTTTATAGTGCCCTTTTAAGAGTCAAAAGGGATTGGAGGGCAACCGGGTAAAGTTTACCTTTTTGCCACAATTCTTTAGGAAAGACTGCCCAAACAAAAGGGCTATTGAATTTGGGTGAGAAGTATTCTTAAAGAATTTAAGATTTTTAGCTTAAAGAGCAAGGGTTGAGGAAGGGATAGTTCCCTCATAGACAAAATAATTTCTGTTTGTCTTAGGTTTTAATATTACTCCTTATTTTTAGCTGAAAAACTAGTTTTTTTTTTAAATTAATTGTCCATATAAAGTCATTCAGACGAGTACTTAAACTCATCTCTAGACACTTCCTCGGGAACCCAGCTACGAATCCCTGATCTGATGGGCCACATCCATGATTTTCATTTAGAGGGGGTTTTACAAAAGATTTTTATTCGGGGGGGGGGGGACTTTTAAAAAAAGCCTCAAATATTTGCTTATAATCATTTTTGTCATGTTTTTTCGAGTTGTACAAACATTTCGGAGGAGTTCATACCCCCTAATCCCACCCTCCTACCTGGATACGGCCTTGCTGATAATTTTGACTTGGGTAGTTTGCACACTTTTTCATGGTCTTTAAAATCGTTTAAGAAGAAGCCACACTTTTGACCAATTTTATCCTTTTTAGTTCAGATAATGGTTTGCTTTTCTCTGAAATTTATAGATTTACTCGTAATGACAAGGATTTATATTTGGTTATCTGAATGTTCAGTTTACTATATATCGAACTTTTTCAGTATCGTGATAGTGTCACAGAGATTACGAAGATGTTACAGCAGTATTGGCTTCTGATTCGAGCCATGTTCTTTGTTGGCCAATCCTCAGCTTCTAAAAGATCAAAAGGATTTACTCAGAAAGAACAAATGGAGGAAAGTTTTGTTTTATTCCTACCTTGTCTCTATAATTATTTATTGGAGACATTATTGATGATTAATCTGCGAAGCCTTTATTATTATACTTGAACATTATCTAATATTTAACGAATTATTCGTGATTATTATCCCTAATGTGTAAATATATTTATCATGTTCTGATTTACTAAAATGACCAGCCATTATGACTGAGACCTCCCCCCCCTTTCATAAATGGCGTGACGTAAAAAAGGCAAGCTTTTCATATTCCTCTTTATCCCCTTTTTTAAGTATATCAAGTCAATCAATCTTTTTATTTGTACTAGAACACTAATCAAACAGTTCGTGGTAACGAACTGTAAGTAACGAGCGATGCGCTCACTAGTAACCGAATTTCTAAGAAACAGAGTTTTGATAAGGATAGATTCATCAAAAGAATCGAATTTTGATGCTTATTCAGCATATGTAAACTTCATCAAACAATGTTACCCATCAAAAGTTACGAGCCACTTCTATCTTCAAAGTTACTTCTATCTTCAGCAATTTTGCCTGGACCAGATCCAAAGACATGTTTTTAATACTTTTAAATCGATTTTTGTCATTGCAAAAAATTTGGCTAAGTGAATATTAAATTGGTCAACCACTGTGTCACCTTCATATTATGGCAACAATTTTGCAATTTCTACCAAAATCAGATTCCCTGTGGAAAAGTACTGTTTTGAATAAAAGGGGACAGCAACAAATAATAAGAATAATTAGTGACGTATTTCCCTCTTCAGTTTATCAAGCATTAGTCGATAAGCTTGGCATCACTCCCAAGTGCTCTGATCTTCACCCCCTCCCCGGTCCTGTTCAAATCATCATAGGCAGCGCAATCGCGCTGCCTAAGTAAAGAACGATATTGGCCCAATGTAATTTTTTTCTTTCTTCAGACCAGGGAAGTTCGGTTCAAAGGAGTTGTCGTAGAAACTTCAAAAAGGGCTCATTTGATTGGAAATTGGAGTGGCTTGTGCCGTTCCTAATAGTCGAAAGGGATTGGAAGGCAACTAACACCCCTTCTACGCCTACTATTTCCCCAAATACATCCAATCAAAATTTTAAGATAGCCATTTTGTTAAGCGTAATTGTTTTTTGCATAGAAATTATGTTTTTGAGGAGAGTACTCCCCCACAGCCCTTAGGGCAAGGGATGTAAGCTACGCTCTGGGGGCATATAAGGTTTTTATGGAAAGTGTTGTCGTAGAAACTTCAAAAAGGGTTCATTCGATTGGAAATTCATAGGGCTAGTGCCCTTTTTAATAGTCGAAAGTGATTGGAGGGCAACTAACCCACCTCTGACGCCCACTTTTTCCCAAAAGACATCCAATCAAAATTTTGAGATAACCATTTTGTTTAACTTAGTTGAAAGTTCTGGAAATTAGGTCTTAGAGGATTATAACCCCTATAACTCCCCTAATTGCATAACTCTAACTGTCAGCCAAAGCCTTTTCACTTTCAAGCTAAATTTCTACGAACTGATTTCCAAACATCCTACGTTACTCAGCACCTGCATGTGTCGAAACAAACCCTAAATTCAAAAGTTATAAAGGGAGGAGAAAAAATATTCATCCAACATGCTACCTCAAAATATAGTTCACAATATTTGGATAACTTTTATTATACTTAGTTAAAAGTTGATTATATTGAGAACTAAGCTTTTTAAATTGCCAAGCAAGTTTATTGGCGGAAAAATCTCTTACGATTAACTTATTGCTCAGTGTTTGACTTCTACTTTTAATATCAATGTATTTAGTACAAATTTTTGTATATCTAAATAGTTGGAAAAAAGACGAAGAATATGTTATATTCGAATGTATATTATTTTTAGGTCTAGTGCCCTTGTTTCTTTAGAAACCTAAATAATCGAAAAATTTTCAATACGTGATTCTAGTTTTTCCCCATTATTAGGTATCATCAAGAATAAAACCCTATGTCCATGAAAAAATTTCCAACCACCTTCAAAACTAACAAATAATAGACTTCAAAGCCTGAAAAGAATATGTAATCACATAAAAAATTAGTGAAAAATGGCATGTAATACCTTTATTAAATTGAAAAGGCGAAACGAATGTCCTAGGAAGGGGGCTCTCAAATAGTAAATTATAAAGAACTAGTTAGAAAAATAACAAGCCTTACATTTAGATCAGCAGAAGCTTGACTGGAGGTGGCGTCACGGTCTTGTGAAGATGGGGCAGCGGCTTGACCTGGAGCAGCATTACGGTCTCGCGCTTGCGAGGTGGTTGGGAAAACGGCTTGACCTTGTGCGGCGTCACGGTCTTGTGTAGGTGAGGCTGAGGCTTTAGTGGGGGTCTGTTTTGGCAGCGCTGGAGCCTTTCATGAAGGGCCAACAGCTTCACTAGCATGGGACGCCCTGGATTGTCCAGCGTATGCAATGACTGAAGGCCTCACTGGCGTTGATACATTAGCCCTTGCCCTTTTCATTGAGGGTGGAAGGGGCGGGAAATCCTTATATATAAAATAAAATTTAACTTTTCACGAAACAATACATTATTTATCAGACATATAAGGTTAGAAATAGCCCCCTGTGTCACCTCTTGAGGAGTCTAATTCACCCCCATCAAGAAACCATCTACAACAGATACAAATTGTAAGATCCATTTTTTTGTTTTACTATAAATGTTTAAATATTTAAGCACGTCTCCCATTGGTCACAAACCCCCCCCCCAGCAACATATTTTTTAAACGAAAATCTTTTCACCAAAACCCGAGAAGTCAGTGCTTATCTAAAGAGCGGATATAATAGGCTATAAAATAGGAATAAATTATATTTTTTATAATTAATCCTTTCATTAATAAGTTACATCTCACCTTAGTGTGCTGTTGCTAGGGGCACTCCCTTATGCATAAGTTCCAACCCCCTCCTCCCAAATAAATGGTGAGAATTCAAAAGGGAGGCTAATCATATATTGATTATAAAATAGATCATCTCTTCTCGCTAACTCAAAAGAATTATTACGCGCCAATTTTGCAGACAAAAATACGTTACGCAATTAAAGCTGGGATAAACACCCTCTTATGTTGTTTATTGTAGGGTTAAAACCTTGGGCAAAGAGACCCTAAGACACATGAATAAAATGTGATGAATCGAATGTCAAAGTTTAATCATAGATCTCTAGACATGAGGCAAAAAGATAGCTTTTCTCGAATAACGATATTTATCAGTGAAAAGATTAATTTTTGAATACATAAATTTATCACCGAAGGGGTCGGGAGAAGAGGCTATTACATGCTAACTTCATATAGAGGATAATATGAGCTGAAAATGAATATGGTCATCATAATGTGTGGAGGGAAGAGGGGGTATAGAAGAAAAGGGTTATATCGATTAGCAAAAGTTCTAGTAGAAACATAGAAAAGAAACTTACTTCTTGATATTGAGACATATTCGCTTCCTTATAAATGATATGTCACTATCGAAATTCAAAATGACACTGTTGCTAGATCTCCGTTCTCTCTTCTATTTATAGTGCCCCTGGAACAAAGGCATTGCATGGGGCTTCTATTTCTAGTGCCCTTGGGAAAAAGGAAGGGTAATACAGGGGAACTGGGTTTCTTTCAGCGATTCTAATAGACTCTATAACGGTTCTCCCTATACAAAAATGGCTACGAATTGTGACAAAATAAAATGGCCGGCCCCTATATATTGGGGAATATTTAGACAAATATTTGTTTTAATGGAAAAAGAAGGTTTTTAAATAAAAATAAAGGTTTTTTTTAAGGAAATGTAGGTTTTTTAATTCTGAAACAAGATTGCGTCATCCATATTACATACCAATCGAATTTAAACAGGATGGCGGTCCTATTGCTGTGGCATGTCTTCCAGGGCTATTGTCGGAATTAAGGGCTGTTGCCTGAATCCTGGGAGGGGTCATTTTGGAGCTAATTATCCCGCCCCTACTTGTTTATTTAGTTTCAGTTCGTTTTGTGTTTTATTTATTCTTTAATAGTAATTTCTGGTTGTTTTGAGTTTGAGTTTTTGTAGGTTTCTATTTCTTCTGATCTTTAGTTTAAGATGGCCTTTACTTTTCTTTAGAAAACGTCTTTTTCGGAAAAGTTTTTTTTTAATTAGTTTTTGTTCGTTTTTGATTGGAAAAGTTTCAAGTTTTTCAAAATTCCTTATTAGAAAATAATTTTTCATTCTAAAACAAATTAACAGTTTCGGTAAGAACTAATAAATTAGACTAAATATTAGATATATAATGACATGAATTGCTGAAAGCTCACCAGCTCAAGATTTTTTTTCACCCAGGCCAGATTTAAAGCTTTGACGCCACTAGGTCCAAGCGTTTTTGGAATTTGGTTATCTCCAAATTTTGACGGGATAGCCTTTGGAAAAGTGGGACATGGGCTAGTTGGCCATTGATTTGACTCTTAAAAAAGAGCTAGAATTTTCAACTTCTGATCGAAGGAGTCTCTTCCATAGTTAATCCGACAACCTCTTCCACAGAAATTTATATTATAATACAGGTCAACTTACATAAGTTACAATCCTTACCCCGAGGGATAGGGAATTTTCCTCAGCCCCTAAGTTATAGTAATTTGAATTTTAGACTATTTTGAACAAGATAGCTATTTCAAAATTTGATAAGATACACTTGGAGAAAAACGGCACAAAAAGGAGGGGGGCCTCGTTACTTTATGATGACTTTTGATTCTTAAGAACTTACATAAGTTATAATTCTTGTCTGGGTGGTATGGAAGATCTCTCAACCTCAAGTTTATGGTAATTTGGATTTTGGACAATTTTAAACAAAATGGCTATCTCAGAACTTTACTGGATGTATTTGGGAAAAAGGCGGGGGGAGGATATAGCCTCCGCTCACTTTTGCAGACTCTTAAAAAGGTAACTAGAGCTTCCAATTTCCAATTAAACGAGCAAGCTCTGAAGTTTATACGACCACCCCTTACAAAAAACCTTAAATTCCCTCGGGGTATAGCTTACAACACTTGCCCCCGGGTTTTGAGGAAATTTTTCGACCTCTGAGTTATTTTTATTTGATCTCTAAACTATTTTGAACAAAATAGCTATCTCAAAGTTTTAATTGGATGCCTTTGGGGAAAAAGGGCCTTTTTTTGGGGGGGGGGGGGCTATATGCCCACCAATCACTTTTGAAAATTGAGAAGGGCACTAGAAATTATGTTTTACAATCGAATAAGCCCTCTCCTATATTTATACAACCATCCATTCCATAAAAACCCTTACGTACCCCCAGGACACATTTTAGAACACTCACCCGCAGATTCTGGGGAAGGGGGGGGGGCTGTTTTAGACCTGGCTTTTTTGTTGTATTATCTTTGGTCTATTTTGAACAAAATGGCTATATGAAGAATTCGTTTGGACGCATTTGGGGAAAAGAATGTTGGGAGTGAGGGGGGGGGCTAGTCACCATCGGATCACTTTTGAATCTTAAAAGGTGAATCAAAAATTTCAATTTATGTTCATTTGAGTCCCCTCCAAAGTTTATACGACAAAATTTTTCATTAAAACCTTATATGCCCCCCGCGGCATAAATTACAACCCTTCCACTGACTCTTGCGGGGGAAGGGAATATGTTGACAACGAAGTTTTTGTTATATTATCTTTGGACTATTTCAAGCAAACGGGCTATCTCAAAATTTTCATTTGATGTATTTGGGGAAAAGAGGGTATTTGTGTCAGGAGGGACTGTATGCCCTCCATAAACTTTTGACTCATAAAAAGGTAACTACAACTTTCAATTTACAATCAAATGATTCACCTTCGAAGTTTATGCGACCACCCCTCACATAAAAACCTTATTCGCCTCCAGGACATTACTTGAAACACTTACCCCTGATCTCTGGGGGTTTTGTCGACCCTGGAGTTTTTTTTATCTGATGTTTGAACTATTTTAAAAAAATGGCTATCTCAAAATTTTTATCGGCGGGTGGCTTGAGACATGGGCTAGGGGGGGGCGGAGGTGTGCTCGGATCTCTTTTGACTTTTAAAATGTAAACTAGAACTTTTAATTTACAATCAAATGAGCGACCTTTGACGTTTATACGACCACCCCTTACATAAACCTCTGGGGTTTAACCTACAACGCCTGCCCCCGGGCCCTGGGGGGCTGTGTCAACACCAGAGTTTTCGTTACAATATCTTTGAACTATTTTTTAAGACAATGGCTATCTAAAAATCTTTTATCGGATGTATTTGGGGTAAAAGAGGCATAAGGAGGAGACAGTTGCACTCTAATTTTTTGTTACTATTAAAAAAGATAATTTCTTAAACCACATTGGCCTGACATCACATAAAGAAAGAAAAACGAGCAAAAATGGGGTTTTTATAGGCCAAATGAAAACCCCATTTGGCCTATAATTTTTGCTTATGAAAACCCCATTTTTGCTCGTTTTTCTTTCTTTATGTGTACTCTTAAAAAGTGGACTAAAACTATTAATTTCCAATCAAATAAGCCCTCTCTGAAGTTTAAACGAATATCTCTTCTATAATAGCCATATTTGCCCCCAGGGCATAACTTACAACGCCTGCCCCCAAGCCCTGGAAGCTGTGTCCACCCTGGAGTTCTGTTATATGATCTTTTAAATATTTTTAACAAAATGGCTACCTCCAAATTTTAATCAGATGTATTCGGGGAATAGGGGTGTGGGGGGCTAGTTGCCCTCTGATCACTTTTAACTCTTTAAAAGGGCACTAGAACTCTCAATTTCCAATTGAATGGGCCCGCTTTGAAGTTTATACGACAACCACTTCCATATAAAGTGCTTCTGGAAAAAAATAAAAAAAAACATTGGAACCATATGGCCTTTACTATAGGCAATGCTATAGTGTTGCCTCTGATATTTCCTTAGCTTCACTTATTGGGTGTTTTCTGTTTAACAGACTAGTACCGAGATTTTTCACTTGACTGACAAGCAACTTGTCAAATCAAGCGATTTTTGTTTTAGTTTAAAAGAAAAACAATTCGAGAGCGACTTTACTCCGGCTTCATGGGAATTTTTACCATTCAAAATAAATATGATTTCATCTGTTCTGTAAATTTTTCTACTCTCCTTTCAAAGCTTCTTACGAAATCAAGCTACCATTCCTTTATCTTACCCAAGTTAGGCGTTCAGTGCCTTCGAAAACAAAAAACAAAAATTATTGGACTGTATTTTCGTCAGTCATTCGGCCAATTTGAAACGGGTTTGAAAAGAAAGGTGAAGCAGAATTTTGTGCATAGTTAGATTTCTTCTGAGTAATGCCCGTGCCACATTATAGTCACACTTGTCGATAAAATCAAAATTAAGCACGACTAAAGCGCCAATTACTTTCGCCGTTCGTAATTTCTCCAGTTGAACATTATACAACTTTCAAGCATAAATTGCTTCACTGACCAATCAGAGTCAAGGTTTAAGGCATACTTTTTAAAACTAGAAAAGACGGAAACTAAAAATAGCAGTTTTTCTATCTGGGAGAGGAATCTGAAAAAGGTTAAGAATACTTAGTATTAGTAGAGAACAGTTGCACACAAATTACTGTTGGTGCAAACTCTTTAAACTAATTTCTTGCAATTTTAATTTTTTGCTTTATTATTACAAGTTTGACGCTAAAATCAATAAAATTGCCTTGTAATTCATGATATTTAGCTTTCTTTATCAGTAGATGTGACTATGATATGGCATGGGCATAATGTGCTCGTGCTTTTTTGCAATTATCTTGGATGATAGGTTAGTTGTTCTGACATTCGCTTTGAAATGTCAAGTGCCGATAAGAAGCGTAATGTTTCTGAAACCAGACCCAACCGTACAACCGTCAAATGCTGTGAATGTGACGCTAAAATAAACAAGGACTATTTTAAAGGTTATGTTCATTGTATTCACAGCGATATGGAAGAAGCATCGAAATATGTGATAGTGCCTTTGTTTATTGACCCGTTTACGGCGTCAAAGAAGCAATATGACAATTTTGCCGTCACTACACCTTTTGTCAGTGAAAGTATTTCTATGGTGATAGCTGCCTCACCAATTCCTAAGGCCCAACCACTGCCTGATGACACCATAATGAGTGGAGATGCCGGCTTACAATCAATATTTTCAGGCATGAAATCTCTTTTTATCGCAATATATATTGACCAGAATTTTGTTCTGGACGTATTTAAGGAAGTTAAACAAGCCCATCATTTCCGGGCATGGGGTGGAATGGCGGCATCTCAAATCCTTGGAATTAATTTGCATGTAAAAGAGTATTAATATTGCAGTAATTCCGCAATCCCCATGCATTTTATACCGTTCCTCGTTCTTTCGATCCGTTCATCACGTCTCATATTTGATAATATCAATTTAATTCACACTATTACATTCGTCAATATCAGGGAAAAAATATTTGCAGCTTTGATTTTAGTAATCGATTCAGAGAATACTCTTGTCCAAATTTATTACAATTTATTAGATCATCAGTGCATCATTGAAAGTTAAAGCTACCGCCAATGATCCATCGGTGACTGGCATTTACGTCCCCCCTCCCTCCCGTCAATACCCCACTGATAAAATACCCCTTTGCAAAAAAATACCCACGGAAAATCAATTTTTAAACTATATTTTGTATTCTCCCCGAAACCCTCCCCCCACACAAATATCGGTTACAATTTTTGTTTTTACCAGTTTAAGTAATTTTCTTATTTAATTTTGATTTTTTGGAACAGTGTGACTTGTCTCAGATAGTTGAAAAGTAGAAAGGAATAAAAACTAGGTGAATTTATCACTAATTATGATCATATACATATTATGCTATCTTTACATATTAAAGTGTATTCAAAGGTTAATCCTTTTTTTAATTCAGTGAAAATCAGGTAGCGATTTGGTAAAATCTACGAAGTTAGCCTCCCCAATGAAAAGAGGCTCAAGACGCTCCTGCTTAGGACAACAGTAATGAGAAGAGGTGTTGTTCTAGTTCAAGTTTCAGAGTTAATGGCTTTCTGTGTCCAGCTTATATTTAATGTTCAAAGCCACAAAGCCTTATCTTTCTTATGGCCTTTAGTTATGGCCTTATGGCCTTTAGTTTTTTATGGTCTAAAATTTAGTACAGAAAAAAATAAATTAAAAAAAAACTAAAAAAACTCTACCTAAGCGACGATCATTCACAAGCAGTATATATTAGAGGATCAGGTTTGATGCTAGGGGATGGGAGGAGCTAACTGTGCAAAACCTTCCCGTGGTGGACCTGTCTTCACTATAATTAGTTATTATACTGTCTTGGCTTTATCTCCAATTAGTTATGGCTTGATGGTAACTTGATCTTAATTCAAAAATCAACGGACTCGTGGCACAATTTAAAACTAAAGACTCAACACAATTTGCATCACATCCATAAAATCATTTCTTTTTATATTTCTTTTGAAATTAATTATGATTTATTTGATTACGAAGCAGAAATAGGATTTATTTAAATAAAATTATAATGTATAATAAAACTTGATAGATTTGAAATTTATGATATTTATTACAATTACTAAGTTATAGAAATTAGAAAACTAAAGGTCCTAAAAGTCATAAGGCTTAAATGTACTATTATTTTTTTCCCAAAAATTATTTTCTAAAAACATGCTCATTAGATTGGAAATCGAAGGTTTTACTTCCCCTTTAAGAGTAAAAGGAACTCAAAAGGCAACCAGCCCTCTTTAGATCTTTTTCCTCAAATGGACCTGATGAAACTTTTGATTTAGCTATTTTATTCAATATAGTCAAAAGACAAATACTATGCCTCATTATTTGACATCCCCTCAGCCCGTGGAATAAGTGCTAAAAGTTCTTCGAGGGGATAACAAGTTCAAGGTCACTT
This sequence comes from Artemia sp. Qi Xiang Cuo, assembly GCF_049724085.1. NCBI lineage: Eukaryota > Metazoa > Arthropoda > Branchiopoda > Anostraca > Artemiidae > Artemia > Artemia sp. Qi Xiang Cuo. The sequence goes on from NC_142803.1 coordinate 11,715,095, forward strand.
TTTAAGAGTCTAAGGAGATCGCCCGTGATCAGCAGGTAGCCAGTGTACCCCCATGTCCTTCTATCCTTAAACACATCTGATCAAAATATTGAGATAGCCATTTTGTTTAAAAAAGTAAAAAAATCAAGAAAAAATAACCTAGGTATTGAAAAACCCCCAGCAACCCCGGACAAGGGCTGTCACTTATGCCAGTTCCCCATCGACAGTTTGTAAGGTTTTTTATATTAAGAAAAGAGGGTATGTTTGTTTCTGTCTCTCCTGGATGCGCAGTACCCCTAATATCCTCCCATTTGCACTGTAAATGTGAAAATAGATCTATATACTGTTTGTGAAAGGTTATCTCTTATGTAAAGTTGTTTTAGTTTCTTCTAATTTGTTGTTTTCTGTTACTAAGTTTAGACAATAGGAAAATAAAGGTCATAAAAGCCATAGGCCTTTTATGTTTCATTATTTTTTTCTGGATCGTCTGGATGTGCTGCTAGTTGTTCACTAAGAATAGTGAAAATGGGGCCACCGCGGGAAGGTTGTGCACAGCAAGCCTCGTCCATCCACTAGCATCAAACTCAACCCCCAATGTCCTCTCATTTGCACTGCAAATATGCACTAGCCAAATATACAACTTGTGAATTCTTATCTCTTATGTAAAGTTATTTTATTTTTAATTTATTGTGTTCTGGTACTAAGTTTTAGACAATAGAAAACTGAAGGTAAAAAAGGCCATAAGTCTTTGACGTTATATTGTTTTTATTAGGATCTACGGGATGTGCTGGGAGTTGTGCACTAAGACTGATGAAAACAGGGCCATCGATGGGGTGTGCGTATAGCCAGCCCCGTCCACCCATTAGCATCAAACCCAAACTCCTATTATCCTCCCATTTTTTAGTGCAAATGGGAAGATAGCTCTATATACTGCTTGTCAATGGTTATCTCTTAAGAAAGTTTATTTTCTTTTTTTAATTCTGTTACTAGATTCTAGACAATAGAAAACTAAAGATCATAAAGACTATAAGGCTCTGATGTTTTATTATTTTTTAGTTGTGCGGTAAGATTAGTGAAAACAGAGCGTTCACGGTAAGATTATGCACAGGCAGCCCGGCCCACCCCATAGTATATAACCTGACCCCTTATATATACTGCTTGTAAATGGTTATCTCTTATAAAAATAATAAAATAACAAATGATATAGTAGCACACTAACACATAACAAATATAGTAATAATAATAACACATCTAAACCTTATGACCTTTATGACCTTTATTTTTCTAATGTCAAAAACTTGGTAATAGTAAAAAAATGATGAAGTTCAACTGTATGAAGTTTGATTGTAGACTATTATATACCATTATTTAGTTTGTTTTTTCGCTGAGTTGTTCTCTTTTTTTAACTTGGCTCGCACTTAAGTTAATTCTGGAACAGAGTTTTCTTGATACTTGCTAATTAAACAAAACATACACAAGATTTACGCTCTGTAAGATTTAATCTGCGAAAAACTAGTTCACTGTCTTTATTCAATAGGTTTCTTGTCTTTTCTTTCTTGTCTACTAGTCATAGTTGTTTCATTCTAATTTTTGTTACCGTTATTTCCCTATTATTTAATTTGCTTGACATTGTTTCAAAAAATAGGGGCAAACAAATATGGGGTGGAAATTCCCCCTCGCCGTTCAATTGACATCCCTAGAGCGGAAAAGTATAATACTAGAGTTAAATAATATATTTATTTATTGATTAAGTGTGGATGTCAGAAGAGTTTCTTTGTGTACATTTTAAAAAATCACCGAGATAATTTGAATGTTTTAAGTAACGTTTTATATTCCCTATGTAATTTGCATATTTTTTTTTCAGTTCTCCTCCTTCTGAATAATCATCCTTAAAATAAACTTCGTTTTTATATGCCTGATACTGAGGCAGGAAATAAGTCTTCTAGAGTCTCCTAGAATCTCCTAACCTTGTTTCCAGCACTAAAAATTATATTTTGTAATTTTTTGTATCTTGACTTTAAGGAAAAATCGTTGCATTTATAACAGATTATGTATATTTATTTGATTAATGTGTTACTAATTTTAAACTATTTTACAATGTTCAAACTTGCTTACTTTTCGTAAGGGGAGATTTTCCACTGGAGAAATTATCCATGTGGGAGTTTTCTACGGGTAAAATTCTCCAGGATAAATTTTTAGTTTCCTCCTGGAGAGGAAAATAAAAAATATCAAAATAAAAATGTCAGTCCCCTGGACCCATCTTAGGTTTGCATATTGCATGCACAATTGACAAAAAGAGGTTGCCCATTCTTTTTCAGGTGCACATGTCAGTTCCAAACTCGTTCAACCCGATAAGCCACTCTTTTAAGAGACCAAGCCCTTTACTGCCACGTATGTTACACTTTACGGTGCAATTGGAAGACTTTATGGTGCTTAGCACGGACAAACTGGTGCACAAGACTCAAAAGTTGGAAAGTGCTAGATTGTCATAGAGCAATTTCGATGGTTAAAGAGAATACTTATGTTCGCTGAAAAAATTGTTGAATAAAAAATAAATTTTAAAATATTTAAACACATTTTGTGTTCAACAAAGTTTAATTTATTGATTCTTTTGAATGAACAAACATTGTACCGTATAACATTAAAAATTTTATTCAATTGTAAATTACACACTTCTGCTTTTCGTAAAAAATGTCCAAGATCTTATTAATTTAATAGAGAAAATCATTAAGTTAGATTAAGGATATTCCAACTTTAGTTTTATGTCAGTTTTATCTTTGTTACCTTCTCAATGCAGAAGTGAGATTTTTTCTGGTAAGGTATTTTTCAGTTTCTTTCTGAAATAGAAAAGAGGTGATACAATTTGGAGATAGCTGAAATCTATTTGCTGTAGTTGTTCTTGAGAAAAAAATTGGACGTCTAGGTTCGAGCATATAATAAAAAGTTTTTCTTTCTCACTCCATTCAGTATTTCTCGTAAAGCCCTGTATTAACTGGTGCCAAGGCTTGTCGGTACCAAGTAACCTTCAAACAGCTTGTTTTTCTCACTTTCATTTATTCAGTACATTCAATCATTCTTGAAGATAGATTTTTAGTGAAACAAATTTAAAACATAAACACAGTCTGTCTGTGTGTCTTTTTTTGTCTGTCTTTCTGTATGTATCTGTTTTTTGTCTGTGCTTGAACAATTATTCGAATTTATTTCTGCACATCTTTGATTTAATATAGCAGTTCTTTACTTTTAGTTGAAAAATATCCATTGTGGGAAAAAAAGGTTTTCGCCACTCTAAAAAATATAACAATAGAAGTAAGTTTACTGAAGATTTAATGTATCAGCTCTTTACTTTTACTTGAAAAATATTCTTTATAAAAAAAAAGGTTTCTGCCACTAACAAATATAAAAATAGAAATAAGTTTACAGGAAATAGAATATCCTTTTTAGAAAAAAGTTTCTGACACTCTATCAAATACAACATTAGAAGTATGTTTACAGAAAAATTACGCTTGAAAAATTATTCGACTTTATTTCTGCGCATCTTTGATTTAATGAAGCAGCTCTTTACTTTTAGCTGAAAATATCCTTTGTTGTAAAAAGTTTCTGCCACTCAAAAAAATACAAGTCTAGCTTTTGAAAATGTCGTTTTGTATAAATTTTAGGCCTACATGATGTGTGTGTTAACGAGCTTTTTCTATCTAATTTTAAGCCTATATGCTAGCTTCTTTTTTCTTTCAGAAAACAACTAGGAATAAGATTTTCAATTCTGTAAGATTCTAAAAATTTTTGTTGATTGATAATATTATTTCCTTATTCTAATATCCTGGTTGAGGTCAAGTATTATGACCGTTTAAATCGGAGAATGTAAAGTTTTAATAATAATATGAGAGATGATAATTAAATAGGCCACCTTTATCTCAGAACTGTCATGGTCTGATGTCTGCATCCTTAACCATAAACAAGTGTGTGTAATGTAATTAGTTTACAGTCCCATGTTGAAAAAGAAAACATATGATGCATGAATTTAATTGACACTGGCAAAAAATAAATGTATTTTATAATGACGTTAAAAAGTCAGTAGTTCAATTTTGTTTGAGACTTAAAAATATTTTCATTATTTTTGAAATATAAGCACTTCGTGGAAAAAAGTTTCTGCCACTCTATCAAATATAACATTACAAGTATGTTTACAGAAAATTTATGCTTGGACAATTATTCGACTTTATTTCCCAGCATCCTTGATTTAATGTAGCAGCTCTTTACTTTTACTTGAAAAATATCCTTTGTGGAGAAGTCTCTGCCACTGAAACAAATATAACAATAGAAGTAAGTTTACAGAAAATTTACGCTTGAACAATTATTCGATTTTATTTCTGCGCATCTTTGATTTAATGTAGCAGCAATTTACTTTTAGTTGAAAAAATATCCATTGTTGAAAAAAATGTCTCTGCAACTCTAAAAAATATACTCTTAGACATAAGTTTACAGAAAATTTACGCTTGAGCAATCATTCGACTTTATTTCTGCGCAACTTTAATTTAATTTAGCAGCTCTTTATTTTTACTTGAAAAATATCCCTGGTGGAAAAAAGTTTCTGTCAGTTTATCAAATATAGCAATATAAGTAAGTTTACAGAAAATTTACGCTTGAACAATTATTCGACTTTATTTCTGCACATCTTTGATTTAATGTAGCAGCTCTTTACTTTTTAGTTGAAAAAAAATCCTTTGTGGAAAATAAGGTTTCTGTCACTCTAACAAATATATCATTAGACATAAATTTATAGAAAATTTAAGCTTGAACAATTAATACACTTTATTTCTGCTCATCTATGATTTATTGTAGCAGCTCTTTAGTTTTAGTCGAAAAATATCCTTTGTGATATTTTTTGAAATATCACATTTGTTTTTGAATTAAGATTTGTTGAAAATTTACGCTTGAACAATTATTCGACTTTATTTCTACGCATCTTTGATTTATGGTAGCAGTTGAAAAAATATGCATTGTGGAAAAAAAGTTTCTGCCACTCTAACAAATATATTATTTGACATAATTTTAAAGCAAATTTACGCTTGAACGATTATTCGACTTTATTTCTGCGCATCTTTGATTTAATGTAGCAGCTCTTTACTTTTACTTGAAAAATATCCTTTGTGGAAAAAAGTTTCTGCCAGTCTATCAAATAGAGCAATAGAAGTAAGTTTACAGACAATTTACGCTTAAACAATTATTCGACTTCATTTCTGCTTATCTTTTATTAATTGTAGCAGCTCTTTACTTTTAGTTGAAAAATATCCTTTGTGGAAAACAAGTTTCTACCACTCTAACAAATATAAAATTAGACATAAGTTTGCAGAAAATTTATGCTTGAACAATTATTCGACTTTATTTCTGCGCATCGTTGATTTAATGTAGCAGTTCTTTACTTTTAGTTGAAAAATATCCATTGTGGAAAAAAAAGGTTTCCGCCACTCTAAAAAATATAACAATAGAAGTAAGTTTACTGAAAATTCACGCTTTAACAAATATTCGACTTTATTTCTGCACATCTTTGATTTAATGTAGCAGCTCTTTACTTTTACTTGAAAAATATCCCTTGTGGAAAAAGTTTCTGTCAGTTTATCAAATATATCAATAGAAGAAAGTTTACAGAAAATTTACGCTTGAACAATTATTCGACTTTATTTCTGCACATCTTTGATTTAATTTATCATCTCATTACTTTTTAGTTGAAAAAAAATCATTAGCGTAAAATAAGGTTTCTGTCACTCCAACAAATATATCATTAGACATAAATTTATAGAAAATTTAATCTTGAACAATTAATACACTTTATTTCTGTTCATCTATGATTTATTGTAGCAGCTCTTTAGTTTTAGTCGAAAAATATCATTTGTGTAAAAAAAGTTTCTGCCACTCTAACAATTAAACATTAGACATAAGTTTACAGAAAATTTACGTTTGAACAATTATTCGACTTTATTTCTGCAAATCTTTGATATAATGTAGCAGTTCTTTACTTTTAGTTGAAAAATATCCATTTTGGAAAAAAGGCTTTCTGCTACTCTAATAAATATAACAATAGAAGTAAGTTTACTAAAAATTCACGCTTTAACAATTATTCGACTTTATTTCTGCACATCTTTGATTTAATGCAGCAGCTCGTTACTTTTACTTGAAAAATATTCTTTATGGAAAAAAAGTTTTCTGCCACTAACAAATAAAACAATAGAAGTAAGTTTACAGAAAATAAATATCCTTTGTGGAAAAAAGTTCCTGCCACTCTAACAAATATAACATTAGAAGTATGTTTACAGAGTATTTACGCCTGAACAATTATTCGACTTTATTTCTGCACATCTTTGATTTAATGTAGCAGTTCTTTGCTTTTAGTTGAAAAATATCCATTGTGAAAAAAAAAGGTTTTTGCCACTCTAACAATATAACAATAGCAGTACGTTTACAGAAAATTTATGCTTGAACAACTATTCAACTTTATTTCTGCACATCATTGATTTAATGTAGCAGCTCTTTACTTTTACTTGAAAAATATTCTTTATGGAAAAAAAGGTTTCTGCCACTATCAAATATAACAATAGAAGTAAGTTTACAGAAAATAAAATATCCTCTGTGGAAAAAAGTTTCTGCCACTCTATCAAATATAACATTAGAAGTTTGCTTACAGAAAATTTATGCTTGAACAATTATTCGACTTTATTTCTGCGCAACTTTTATTTAATGTAGTAGCTCTTTACTTTTACTTTAAAAATATTCTTTGTGAAAAAAGTTTCTGTCACTCTATCAAATATAACAATAGAAGTAAGTTTGTTGAAAATTTACGCTTGAAGAATTATTAGACTTTATTTCTACGCATTTTTGATTTAATGTATTAGCTCTTTACTTATAGTTGAAAAAATATCCATTGTAGAAAAAAAGTTTCTTTCACTCTAACAAATATATTATTTGACATAATTTTAAAGAAAATTTACCTTTGAATGATTATTCGTCTTTATTTCTGAGCATCTCTGATTTAATGTAGCCGATCTTTGCTTTTACTTGAAAAATATCCTTTGTGGAAAAAAGTTTTTGCCAGTCTATCAAATATAACAATAGAAGTAAGTTTACAGAAAATTTACGCTTTAACAATTATTCGACTTTATTTCTGCACATCTTTGATTTTATGTAGCAGTTCTTTACTTTTAGTTGAAAAATATCAATTGTGGAAAAAAAAGGTTTCCGCCACTCTAAAAAATATAACAATAGAAGTAAGTTTACTGAAAATTTACGCTTTAACGAATATTCGACATTATTTCTGCACATCTTTGATTTAATGTAGCAGCCCTTTTCTTTTACTTGAAAAATATTCTTTATGGAAAAAAAAGGTTTCTGACACTAAGAAATAAAACATTATAAGTAAGTTTACAGAAAATAAATATCCTTTGTAGAAAAAAGTTTCTGCCACTATCAAATATAATATTAGAAGTATGTTTACAGAATATTTACGCCTGAACAATTATTTGACTTTATTTCTGCGCAACTTTGATTTAATGTAGCAGCTCTTTACTTTTTTGTTGAAAAAAATCTGTTGTTAAAAAAAGATTCTTCCACTCTAACAAATTTTGATTTAATGTAGCAGCTCTTTACTTTTACTTGAAAAATATCCTTTGGGGAAAAAAAAATTTTGCCACTCTAACAAATATAACATTAGACATAAGTTTACAGAAAATTTACGCTTGAACAATTATTCGACTTTATTTCTGCACATCATTTATTTAATGTAGCAGTTTTTTTACTTTTAGTTGAAAAATATTCTTTATGAAAAAAAAGGTTTCTGCCACTAACAAATATAAAAATAGAAGTAAGTTTACTGAAAATAGAATATCCTTTGTGGAAATTAGTTTCTGTCACTATCAAATATAACATTAGAAGTATGTTTACAGAATATTTACACTTGATCAATTATTCGACTTTATTTCTGCGCATCTTTGATTTAATGTAGCAGCTCTTTACTTTTAGTTGAAAAATATCCTTTGTGGAAAAAAGTTTCTGCCAGTCTATCAAATAGAGCAATAGAAGTAAGTTTACAGAAAATTTACGCTTGAACAATTATTCGACTTCATTTCTGCTTATCTTTTATTAATTGTAGCAGCTCTTTACTTTTAGTTGAAAAATATCCTTTTTGGAAAAAAAGTTTTTACCACTCTAACAAATATAAAATTAGACATAAATTTGAAGATAATTTACGCTTGAACAATTATTCGACTTTATTTCTGCACATCTTTGATTTAATGTAGCAGTTCTTTACTTTTAGTTGAAAAATATCCATTGTGGAAAAAAAAGGTTTCCGCCACTCTAAAAAATATAACAATAGAAGTAAGTTTACTGAAAATTCACGCTTTAGCAAATATTCGACTTTATTTCTGCACATCTTTGATTTAATGTAGCAGTCCTTTTCTTTTACTTGAAAAATATCCCTTGTGGAAAAAGTTTCTGTCAGTCTATCAAATATAGCAATAGAAGAAAGTTTACAGAAAATTTACGCTTGAACAATTATTCGACTTTATTTCTGCACATCTTTGATTTAATGTAGCAGCTCTTTACTTTTTAGTTGAAAAAAATCCTTTGCGGAAAATAAGGTTTCTGTCACTCTAACAAATATATCATTAGACATAAATTTATAGAAAATTTAAGCTTGAACAATTAATACACTTTATTTCTGCTCATCTATGATTTATTGTAGCAGCTCTTTAGTTTTAGTCGAAAAATATCCTTTGTGTAAAAAAAGTTTCTGCCACTCTAACAATTAAACATTAGACATAAGTTTACAGAAAATTTACGTTTGAACAATTATTCGACTTTATTTCTGCAAATCTTTGATATAATGTAGCAGTTCTTTACTTTTAGTTGAAAAATATCCATTTTGGAAAAAAAGCTTTCTGCTACTCTAATAAATATAACAATAGAAGTAAGTTTACTGAAAATTCACGCTTTAACAATTATTCGACTTTATTTCTGCACATCTTTGATTTAATGTAGCAGATCTTTTCTTTTACTTGAAAAATATTCTTTATGGAAAAAAAGTTTTCTGCCACTAACAAATAAAACAATAGAAGTAAGTTTACAGAAAATAAATATCCTTTGTGGAAAAAAGTTCCTGCCACTCTAACAAATATAACATTAGAAGTATGTTTACAGAGTATTTACGCCTGAACAATTATTCGACTTTATTTCTGCACATCTTTGATTTAATGTAGCAGTTCTTTGCTTTTAGTTGAAAAATATCCATTGTGGAAAAAAAAGGTTTTTGCCACTCTAACAATATAACAATAGCAGTACGTTTACAGAAAATTTATGCTTGAACAACTATTCGACTTTATTTCTGCACATCATTGATTTAATGTAGCAGCTCTTTACTTTTACTTGAAAAATATTCTTTATGGAAAAAAAGGTTTCTGCCACTATCAAATATAACAATAGAAGTAAGTTTACAGAAAATTAAATATCCTCTGCGGAAAAAAGTTTCTGCCACTCTATCAAATATAACATTAGAAGTTTGCTTACAGAAAATTTATGCTTGAACAATTATTCGACTTTATTTCTGCGCAACTTTTATTTAATGTAATAGCTCTTTACTTTTACTTGAAAAATATTCTTTGTGAAAAAAAAGGTTTCTGTCACTCTATCAAATATAACAATAGAATTAAGATTTGTTGAAAATTTACGCTTGAACAATTATTAGACTTTATTTCTACGCATATTTGATTTAATGTAGCAGCTCTTTACTTTTAGTTAAAAAATATCCATTGTGGAAAATAAGGTTTCTGCCACTCTAACAAATATATTATTTGACATAATTTTAAAGCAAATTTACGCTTGAACAATTATTCGTCTTTATTTCTGCGCATCTTTGATTTAATGTAGCAGCTCTTTAGTTTTACTTGAAAAATATCCTTTGTGGAAAAAAGTTTCTGCCAGTCTATCAAATAGAGCAATAGAAGTAAGTTTACAGAAAATTTACGCTTTAACAATTATTCGACTTTATTTCTGCACATCTTTGATTTTATGTAGCAGTTCTTTACTTTTAGTTGAAAAATATCAATTGTGGAAAAAAAAAAGGTTTCCGCCACTCTAAAAAATATAACAATAGAAGTAAGTTTACTGAAAATTCACGCTTTAACAAATATTCGACTTTATTTCTGCACATCTTTGATTTAATGTAGCAGCCCTTTTCTTTTACTTGAAAAATATTCTTTATGGAAAAAAAAGGTTTCTGCCACTAATAAATAAAACATTAGAATTAAGTTTACAGAAAATAAATATCATTTGTAGAAAAAAGTTTCTGCCACTATCAAATACAATATTAGAAGTATGTTTACAGAATATTTATGCCTGAACAATTATTTGACTTTATTTCTGCTCAACTTTGATTTAATGTAGCAGCTCTTTACTTTTTTGTTGAAAAAAATCTGTTGTTAAAAAAAAGATTCTTCCACTCTAACAAATTTTGATTTAATGTAGCAGCTCTTTACTTTTACTTGAAAAATATCCTTTGTGGAAAAAAAAATTTTTCCACTCTAACAAATATATCATTAGACATAAGTTTATAGAAAATTTACGCTTGAACAATTATTCGACTTTATTTCTGCACATCATTGATTTAATGTAGCAGCTTTTGTACTTTTAGTTGAAAAATATTCTATATGAAAAAAAAGGTTTCTGCCACTAACAAATATAAAAATAGAAGTAAGTTTACTGAAAATAGAATATCCTTTGTGGAAATTAGTTTCTGTCATTATCAAATATAACATTAGAAGTATGTTTACAGAAAATTTACACTTGATCAATTATTCGACTTCATTTCTGCGCATCTTTGATTTAATGTAGCAGCTCTTTACTTTTACTTGAAAAATATCCTTTGTGGAAAAAAGTTTCTGCCAGTCTATCAAATAGAGCAATAGAAGTAAGTTTACAGAAAATTTACGCTTGAACAATTATTCGACTTCATTTCTGCTTATCTTTTATTAATTGTAGCAGCTCTTTACTTTTAGTTGAAAAATATCCTTTTTGGAAAAAAAGTTTCTACCACTCTAACAAATATAACATTAGACATAAATTTGCAGAAAATTTACGCTTTAACAATTATTCGACTTTATTTCAGCACATCTTTGATTTTGTGTAGCAGTTCTTTACTTTTAGTTGAAAAATATCAATTGTGGAAAAAAAAGGTTTCCGCCACTCTAAAAAATATAACAATAGAAGTAAGTTTACTGAAAATTCACGCTTTAACAAATATTCGACTTTATTTCTGCACATCTTTGATTTAATGTAGCAGCCCTTTTCTTTTACTTGAAAAATATTCTTTATGGAAAAAAAAGGTTTCTGCCACTAAGAAATAAAACATTAGAAGTAAGTTTACAGAAAATAAATATCCTTTGTAGAAAAAAGTTTCTGCCACTATCAAATATAACATTAGAAGTATGTTTACATAATATTTACGCCTGAACAATTATTTGACTTTATTTCTGCGCATCTTTGATTTAATGTAGCAGCTCTTTACTTTTTTGTTGAAAAAAATCTGTTGTTAAAAAAAAGATTCTTCCACTCTAACAAATATTGATTTAATGTAGCAGCTCTTTACTTTTACTTGAAAAATATCCTTTGGGGAAAAAAAATTTTGACACTCTAACAAATATAACATTAGACATAAGTTTACAGAAAATTTACGCTTGAACAATTATTCGACTTTATTTCTGCACATCTTTGATTTAATTTAGCAGTTTTTGAACTTTTAGTTGAAAAATATTCTTTATGAAAAAAAAGGTTTCTGCCACTAACAAATATAAAAATAGAAGTAAGTTTACTGAAAATAGAATATCCTTTGTGGAAATTAGTTTCTGTCACTATCAAATATAACATTAGAAGTATGTTTACAAAAAATTTACACTTGAACAATTATTCGACTTTATTTCTGCGCATCTTTGATTTAATGTAGCAGCTCTTTACTTTTAGTTGAAAATATCCTTTGTTGTAAAAAGTTTCTGCCACTCAAAAAAATACAAGTCTAGCTTTTGAAAATGTCTTTTGGTATAAATTTTAGGCCTACATCATGTGTGTGTTAACGAGCTTTTTCTATTTAATTTTAAGCCTATATGCTAGCTTCTTTTTTGTTTCAGAAAACAACTAGGAATAAGATTTTCAATTCTGTAAGATTCTAAAAATTTTTGTTGATTGATAATATTATTTCCTTATTCTAATATCCTGGTTGAGGTCAAGTCTTATGACCGTTTAAATCGGAGAATGTAAAGTTTTAATAATAATATGAGAGATGATAATTAAATAGGCCGTCTTTATCTGAGAACTGTCCTGGTCTGATGCCTGCATCCTTAACAATAAACAAGTGTGTGTAATGTGATTAGTTTACAGTCCCATGTTTAAAAGAAAACATAAGATGCATGAATTTAATTGACACTGGCAAAAAATAAATGTATTTTAAAATGACGTTAAAAAGTCAGTAGTTCAATTTTGTTTGAGACTTAAAAATTTTTTCATCATTTTTGAAATATAAGCACTTCGTGGAAAAAAAGTTTGTGCCACTCATCAATATAACATTAATATGTTTGCAAAAATTTACGCTTGGACAATTATTCACTATTTCCCAGCATCCTTGATTTAATGTAGCAGCTCTTTACTTTTAGTTGAATGATGTTCTTTGTGGAAAAAAGGTTTCTGCCATTATAACATATATTATTAGAAGTTAGATTACAGAAAATTTACGCTTGAACAATAATTCGATTTTATTACTGCGCAACTTTGATTTAATGTAACAGTTGTTTGCTTTTAGTTGAAAAAATATACAATGTGGAAAAAAAGGTTTCTGCCACTCTAGCAAATATAGCAATTAGACATAAGTTTACATAAAATTTACGCTTGAACAATTATTCGACTTTATTTCTGCACATCTTTGATTTAATGTAGCAGCTCATTACTTTTTAGTTGAAAAAAAATCCTTTGTGGAAAATAAGGTTTCTGTCAATCTAACAAATATATCATTAGACATAAACTTATAGAAAATTTAAGCTTGAACAATTATTAGACTTTATTTCTGCTCATGTTTGATTTAATGTAGCAACTCTTTACTTTTAGTTGAAAAATATCCTTTTTGGAAAAAAAGTTTCTGACACTCTATCAAATATATCTTCAGAAATGAGTTTACAGAAAATTTGTGCTTGAACAATTGTTTAACTATATTTCTGCACATCTTTGAGTTAACGTAGCAGTTCTTTACTTTTAGTTGAAAAATATCCATTTTGGAAAAAAAGCTTTCTGCTACTTTAATAAATATAACAATAGAAGTAAGTTTACTGAAAATTCACGCTTCAACAATTATTCTACTTTATTTCTGCACATCTTTGATTTAATGTAGCAGCTCTTTTCTTTTACTTTAAAAATATTCTTTATGGAAAAAAAGGTTTCTGCCACTAACAAATAAAACAATAGAAGTAAGTTTACAGGAAATAAATATCCTTTGTGGAAAAAAGTATCTGCCACTCTATCAAATATGACATTAGAAGTATATTTACATAATATTTACGCCTGAACAATTATTTGACTTTATTTATGCACATCTTTGATTTAATGTAGCAGTTCTTTACTTTTAGTTGAAAAATATACATTGTGAAAAAAAGGTTTTTGCCACTCTAACGAATATAAAAATAGAAGTAAGTTTACCGAAAATTTACGCTTGAACAACTATTCGACTTTATTTCTGCATATCATTGATTTAGTGTAGCAGCTCTTTACTTTTACTTGAAAAATATTCCTTTATGTAACAAAAAGTTTCTGCCACTATCAAATATAACAATAGAAGTAAGATTACAGAAAATAGAATATCCTCTGTGGAAAAAAGTTTCTGCCACTCTATCAAATATAACATTAGAAGTTTGCTTACAGAAAATTTATGCTTGAACAATTATTCGACTTTATTTCTGTGCAACTCTATTTAATGTAGTAGCTCTTTACTTTTACTTGAAAAATAACCTCTGTGGAAAATAGTTTCTGTCACTCTATCAAATATAACAATAGAATTAAGTTTGTTGAAAATTTACGCTTGAACAATTATTAGATTTTATTTCTATGCATCTTTGATTTATGGCAGCAGCTCTTTACTTTTAGTTGAAAAAATATCCATTGTGGAAAATAAGGTTTCTTTCAATCTAACAAATATATTATTTGACATAATTTTAAAGCAAATTTACCCTTGAATGATTATTCGACTTTATTTCTGCGTATCTTTGATTTAATGTAGCCGCTCTTTAGTTTTACTCGAAAAATATCCTTTGTGGAAAAAAGTTTTTGCCAGTCTATCAAATAGAGCAATAGAAGTAAGTTTACAGAAAATTTACGCTTGAATAATTATTCGACATTATTTCTGCTTATCTTTTATTAATTGTAGCAGCTATTTACTTTTATTTGAAAAATATTATTTTTGGAAAACAAGGTTACTGCCACTATAACAAATATAGCAATGAACCTAAGTTTAAAGAGACTTTATGCTTTAAAAATTAATTGACTTTACTTCGGCGAATATTTGACTGTATGTAGCATCTCTTTAGTTTTAGTTGGAAAAATATCTATTTTGGAAAAAAAAGGTTTCTGCCACTCTAAAAAATATAACAATAGAAGTAAGTTTACTGAAAATTCACGCTTTAACAATTATTTGACCTTATTTTTGCACATCTTTGATTTAATTTAGCAGCTCTTTTCTTCTACTTGAAAAATATTCTATATGGAAAAAAAGGTCTCTGCCACTAACAAATAAAACAATAGCAGTAAGTTTACAGAAAATCAATATCCTTTGTGGAAAAAAGTTTCTGCCACTATCAAATATAACATTAGAAGTATGTTTACAGAATATTTACGCCTGAACAATTATTTGACTTTATTTCTGCGCATCTTTGATTTAATGTAGCAGCTCTTTACTTTTTTGTTGAAAAAAATCTGTTGTTAAAAAAAAAGATTCTTCCACTCTAACAAATATATCATTAGACATAAGTTTATAGAAAGTTTACGCTTGAACAATTATTCGACTTTATTTCTGCTTATCTTTGATTTAATGTATCAGCTCTTTACTTTTAGTTGAAAAATATCCTTTTTGGAAAAAAAGTTTCTGTCTCTCTAACAAATATAACAAAAGACATAAGTTGATTTGATTTAATGTAGCAGCTCTTTTCTTTTACTTGAAAAATATTCTTTATGGAAAAAAATGTTTCGGCCACTAACAAATAAAACAATAGCAGTAAGTTTACAGAAAATAAATATCCTTTGTTTAAAAAAGTATCTGCCTCTATCAAATATAACATTAGATGTATGTTTACAGAATATTTACGCCTGAACAATTCTTCGACTTTATTTCTGCGCATCTTTGATTTAATGTAGCAGCTCTTTACTTTTTTGTTGAAAAAAATCTGTTGTTAAAAAAAAAGATTCTTCCACTCTAACAAATATATCATTAGACATAAGTTTATAGAAAATTTACGCTTGAACAATTATTCGACTTTATTTCTGCACATCTTTGATTTAATGTATCAGCTCTTTACTTTTACTTGAAAAATATTCTTTATGGAAAAAAAGGTTTCTGCCACTATCAAATAAAACAATAGTAGTAAGATTACAGAAAATAAATATCCTTTGTGGAAAAGAGATTCTACCACTCTATCAAATATAACATTAGAAGTATGTTTACAGAAAATTTACGCTTGAACAATTATTCGACTTTATTTCTGCGCAACTTTGATTTAATGTAGCAGCTCTTTACTTTTACTTGAAAAATATCCTTTGTGGAAAAAAAGTTTTTGCCACTCTAACAATTATAACATTAGACATAAGTTTACAGAAAATTTACGCTTGAACAATTATTCGACTTTATTTCTGCACATCTTTGATTTAATGTAGCAGTTCTTTACTTTTAGTTGAAAAATATTCTTTATGGAAAAAAGGTTTCTGCCACTAACAAATATAAAAATAGAAATAAGTTTACAGGAAATAGAATATCCTTTTTGGAAAAAAGTTTCTGTCACTATCAAATATAACATTAGAAGTATGTTTACAGAAAATTTACACTTGAACAATTATTCGACTTTATTTCTGCTCATCGTTGATTTAATGCAGCAGCTCTTTATTTTTAGTTGAAAAATATCCTTTGTTGTAAAAAGTTTCTGCCACTCAAAAAATACAAGTCTAGCTTTTGAAAATGTCGTTTGGTATAAATTTTAGGCCTACATCATGTGTTTGTTAACGAGCTTTTTCTATTTAATTTTAAGCCTATATGCTAGCTTCTTTTTTGTTTCAGAAAACAACTAGGAATAAGATGTTCAATTCTATAAGATTCTAAAAATTTTTGTTGATTGATAATGTTATTTCCTTATTCTAATATCCTGTTTGAGGTCAAGTCTTATGACCGTTTAAATCGGAGAATGTAATCTTTTAATAATAAGATAAAAGATGATAATTAAACAAGCCGTCTTTATCTCAGAACTGTCATGGTCTGATGTCTGCATCCTTAACCATAAACAAGTGTGTGTAATGTGATTAGTTTACAGTCCCATGTTTAAAAAGAAAACATATGATGCATGAATTTAATTGACACTGGCAAAAAATAAATGTATTTTAAAATGACGTTAAAAAGTAAGTAGTTCAATATTGTTTGAGACTTAAAAATTTTTTCATTATTTTTGAAATATAAGCACTTCGTGGAAAAAAGTTTGTGCCACTCTATCAAATATAACATTACAAGTATGTTTACAGAAACTTTACGCTTGGACAATTCTTCGACTTTATTTCCCAGCATCCTTGATTTAATGTAGCAGCTCTTTACTTTTACTTGAAAAATATCCTTTGTGGAGAAGTCTCTGCCACTCTAACAAATATAACAATAGAAGTAAGTTTACAGAAAATTTACGCTTGAACAATTATTCGATTTTATTTCTGCGCATCTTTGATTTAATGTAGCAGCAATTTACTTTTAGTTGAAAAAATATCCATTGTGGAAAAAAAGGTTTATGCCACTCTAACAAATATATAATTAGACATAAGTTTACAGAAAATTTACGCTTGAACAATCATTCGACTTTATTTCTGCGCAACTTTAATTTAATTTAGCAGCTCTTTACTTTTACTTGAAAAATATCCCTTGTTGAAAAAAGTTTCTGTCAGTCTATCAAATATATCAATAGAAGTAAGTTTACAGAAAATTTACGCTTGAACAATTATTCGACTTTATTTCTGCACATCTTTGATTTAATGTAGCAGCTCATTACTTTTTAGTTGAAAAAAAATCCTTTGTGGAAAATAAGGTTTCTGTCACTCTAGAAAATATATCATTAGACATAAACTTATAGAAAATTTACGCTTGAACAATTATTCGACTTTATTTTTACTCATCTTTGATTTATTGCAACAGATCTTTACTTTTAGTTGAAAAATATCCTTTGTGGAAAAAAGTTTCTGCCACTATATCAAATATAACTTTAGAAATACGTTTACAGAAGATTTGTGTTTGAACAGTTATTCAACTTTATCTCTGCACCTCATTGATTTCATGTAGCAGTTCTTTACTTTTAGTTGAAAAATATCCATTTTGGAAAAAAAGCTTTCTGCTACTCTAATAAATATAACAATAGAAGTAAGTTTACTGAAAATTCACGCTTTAACAATTATTCGACTTTATTTATGCACATCTTTGATTTAATGTAGCAGCTCTTTTCTTTTACTTGAAAAATATTCTTTTTGGAAAAAAAGGTTTCTGCCACTAACAAATAAAACAATAGAAGTAAGTTTACAGGAAATAAATATCATTTGTGGAAAAAATTTTCTGCCACTCTATCAAATATAACATTAGAAGTATGTTTACAGAATATTTACGCTTGAACAATTATTCGACTTTATTTCTGCACATCTTTGATTTAATGTAGCAGTTCTTTGCTTTTAGTTGAAAAATATCCATTGTGGAAAAAAAAGTTTCTGCCACTCTAACAATATAACAATAGAAGTACGTTTACTGAAAATTTATGCTTGAACAACTATTCGACTTTATTTCTGCACATCATTGATTTAATGTAGCAGCTCTTTACTTTTACTTGAAAAGTATTCTTTATGGAAAAAAAAGTTTCTGCCACTATCAAATATAACAATAGAAGTAAGTTTACAGAAAATAAAATATCCTTTGTGGAAAAAATTTTCTGCCACTCTATCAAATATAACATTAGAAGTTTGCTTAAAGAAAATTTATGCTTGAACAATTATTCGACTTTATTTCTGCGCAACTTTTATTTAATGTAGTAGCTCTTTACTTTTACTTGAAAAATATCCTTTGTGAAAAATATTTTCTGTCACTCTATCAAATATAACAATAGAAGTAAGATTTGTTGAAAATTTACGCTTGAAGAATTATTAGACTTTATTTCTACGCATCTTTGATTTAAGGTAGCAGCTCTTTACTTTTAGTTGAAAAATATGCATTTTGGAAAAAAAGGTTTCTTCCACTCTAACAAATATATTATTTGACATAATTTTTAATGCAAATTTACGCTTGAACAATTATTCGACTCTATTTCTGCGAATCTTTTATTTAATGTGGCAGCTCTTTACTTTTACTTGAAAAATATCCTTTGTGGAAAAAAGTTTCTGCCAGTCTATCAAATAGAGCAATAGAAGTAAGTTTAAAGAAAATTTACGCTTGACCAATTATTCGACTTTATTTCTGCTTATCTTTTATTAATTGTAGCAGCTCTTTACTTTTAGTTGAAAAATATCCTTTTTGGAAAAAAAGTTACTGCCACTCTAACAAATATAACATTAGACATAAATTTACAGAAAATTTACGCTTGAAAAATTATTCGACTTTATTTCTGCACATCTTTGATTTAATGTAGCAGTTCTTTACTTTTAGTTGAAAAATATCCATTGTGGAAAAAAAAGGTTTCCGCCACTCTAAAAAATATAACAATAGAAGTAAGTTTACTGAAAATTCACGCTTTAACAATTATTTGACTTTATTTTTGCACATCTTTGATTTAATTTAGCAGCTCTTTTCTTCTACTTGAAAAATATTCTATATGGAAAAAAAGGTTTCTGCCACTAACAAATAAAACAATAGCAGTAAGTTTACAGAAAATAAATATCCTTTGTGGAAAAAAGTTTCTGCCTCTATCAAATATAACATTAGAAGTATGTTTACAGAATATTTAAGCCTGAACAATTATTCGACTTTTATTTCTGCGCAACTTTGATTTAATGTAGCAGCTCTTTACTTTTTTGCTGAAAAATAATCTGTTGTGAAAAAAAGGATTCTTCCACTCTAACAAAGATATCATTAGACATAAGTTTATAGAAAATTTAGGTTTGAACAATTATTTGCCTTTATTTCTGCTTATCTTTTATTTATTGTAGCAACTCTTTACTTTTAGTTGAAAAATATCCTTTTTGGAAAAAAAGTTTCTGCCTCTCTAACAAATATAGCAAAAGACATAAGTTTACAGAAAATTTACGCTTGAAAAATTATTCGACTTTATTTTTGCACATCTTTGATTTAATGTAGCAGCTCTTTACTTTTAGTTGAAAAATATCCATTTTGGAAAAAAAGATTTCTGCCACTCTAACAAATATAATAATAGAAGTAAGTTTACAGAAAATAAATATCCTTTGTGGAAAAGAGATTCTGCCACTCTATCAAATATAACATTAGAAGTATGTTTACAGAAAATTTACGCTTGAACAATTATTCGACTTTATTTCTGCGCATCTTTGATTTAATGTAGCAGCTCTTTACTTTTAGTTGAAAAATATCCTTTTTGGAAAAAAAGTTTCTACCACTCGAAAAAATATAACAATAGACATAAGTTTACAGAAAATTTACGCTTGAACAATTATTCGACTTTATTTCTTCACATTTTTAATTTAATGTTGCAGCTCTTTACTTTTACTTGAAAAATATTCTTCATGGAAAAAAAGGTTTCTGCCACTAACAAATATAAAAATAGAAGTAAGTTTACAGAAAATAGAATATCCTTTGTGGAAAAAAAGTTTCTGTCACTATCAAATATAACATTAGAAGTATGTTTACAGAAAATTTACACTTGAACAATTATTCGACTTTATTTATGCGCATCTTTAATTTAATGTAGCAGCTCTTTACTTTTAGTTGAGAAATATCCTTTGTTGTAAATATTTTCTGCCACTCAAAAAAATAAAAGTCTGGCTTTTGAAAATGTCGTTTGGTATAAATTATAAGCCTACATGATGTGTGTGTTAACGAGCTTTTTCTATCTAATTTTAAGCCTATATGCTAGCTTCTTTTTTGTTTCAGAAAACAACTAGGAATAAGATTTTCAATTCTGTAACATTCTAAAAATGTTTGTTGATTGATAATATTATTTCCTTATTCTAATATCCTGGTTGAGGTCAAGTATTATGACCGTTTAAATCGGAGAATGTAAAGTTTTAATAATAATATGAGAGATGATAATTAAATAGGCCACCTTTATCTCAGAACTGTCATGGTCTGATGTCTGCATCCTTAACCATAAACAAGTGTGTGTAATGTAATTAGTTTACAGTCCCATGTTGAAAAAGAAAACATAAGATGCATGAATTTAATTGACACTGGCAAAAAATAAATGTATTTTAAAATGACGTTAAAAAGTCAGTAGTTCAATTTTGTTTGAGACTTAAAAATTTTTTCATCACTTTTGAAATATAAGCACTTCGTGGAAAAAAAAGTTTCTGCCACTCTATCAAATATAACATTAGAAGTATGTTTACAGAAAATTTACGATTGGACAATTATTCGACTTTATTTCCCAGCATCCTTGATTTAATGTAGCAGCTCTTTACTTTTACATGATAAATATCCTTTGTGAAAAAGTTTCTGCCACTATAAAATATAACATTAGAAGTAAGTTTACAGAAAATTTACGATTGAAAAATAATTCGACTTTATTCCTGCGCATCTTTGATTTAATGTAGTAGCTCTTTACTTTTTGTTGAAAGATGTCCATTGTGGAAAGAAAGGTTTCTGCC
Organism: Artemia sp. Qi Xiang Cuo; assembly: GCF_049724085.1. Classification (NCBI taxonomy): domain Eukaryota; kingdom Metazoa; phylum Arthropoda; class Branchiopoda; order Anostraca; family Artemiidae; genus Artemia; species Artemia sp. Qi Xiang Cuo. The sequence continues at coordinate 11,736,143 of NC_142803.1, forward strand.
ACTCTAACAAATATATAATTAGACATAAGTTTACAGAAAATTTACGCTTGAGCAATCATTCGACTTTATTTCTGCGCAACTTTGATTTAATTTAGCAGCTCTTTATTTTTACTTGAAAAATATCCCTGGTGAAAAAAAGTTTATGTCAGTCTATCAAATATAGCAATAGAAGTAAGTTTACAGAAAATTTACGCTTGAACAATTATTCGACTTTATTTCTGCACATCTTTGATTTAATGTAGCAGCTCATTACTTTTTAGTTGAAAAAAAATTCTTTGTGGAAAATAAGGTTTCTGTCACTCTAACAAATATATCATTAGACATAAATTTATAGAAAATTTGAGCTTGAACAATTATTAGACTTTATTTCTTCTCATCTTTGATTTATTGTAGCAGCTCTTTACTTTTAGTTGAAAAATATCTTTTGTAGAAAAAAAGTTTCTACCACTCTAACAAATATAGCATTAGACATAAGTTTACAGAAAATTTACGCTTGAACAATTGTTCGACTTTATTTCTGCACATCTTTGATTTAATGTAGCAGTTCTTTACTTTTAGTTGAAAAATATCCATTTTGGAAAAAAAGCTTTCTGCTACTCTAATAAATATAACAATAGAAGTAAGTTTACTGAAAATTCACGCTTTAACAATTATTAGACTTTATTTCTGCACATCTTTGAATTAATGTAGCAGCTCTTTTCTTTTACTTGAAAAATATTCTTTATGGAAAAAAAGGTTTCTGCCACTAACAAATAAAACAATAGAAGTAAGTTTACAGGAAATAAATATCCTTTGCGGAAAAAAGTTTCTGCCACTCTAACAAATATAACATTAGAAGTATGTTTACAGAGTATTTACGCCTGAACAATTATTTGACTTTATTTCTGCACATCTTTGATTTAATGTAGCAGTTCTTTGCTTTTAGTTGAAAAATATCCATTGTGGAAAAAAGGGTTTCTGCCACTCTAACAATATAGCAATAGAAGTACGTTTACTGAAAATTTATGCTTGAACAACCTTTCGACTTTATTTCTGCACATCATTGATTTAATGTAGCAGCTCTTTACTTTTACTTGAAAAATAATCTTTATGAAAAAAGTTTCTGCCACTATCAAATATAACAATAGAAGTAAGTTTACAGAAAATAAAATATCCTTTGTGGAAAAAAATTTCTGCCAATCTATCAAATATAAAAATTAGAAGTTTGCTTAAAGAAAATTTATGCTTGAACAATTATTCGACTTTATTTCTCCGCAACTTTTATTTAATGTAGTAGCTCTTTACTTTTACTTGAAAAATATCCTTTGTGAAAAATATTTTCTGTCACTCTATCAAATATAACAATAGAAGTAAGATTTGTTGAAAATTTACGCTTGAAGAATTATTAGACTTTATTTCTACGCATCTTTGATTTAAAGTAGCAGCTCTTTACTTTTAGTTGAAAAATATTCTTTATGGAAAAAAAGGTTTCTGCCACTAACAAATAAAACAATAGAAGTAAGTTTACAGAAAATAAATATCCTTTATGGAAAAAAGTATCTGCCACTCTATCAAATACAACATTAGAAATATGTTTACAGGAAATTTACGCTTGAACAATTATATAACATTAGAAGTATGTTTACAGAAACTTTACGCTTGAACAACTATTCGACTTTACTTATTCACATCTTTGATTTAATGCAGCAGCTCTTTACTTTTACTTGAAAAGATCCTTTGTGGAAAAAAGGTTTCTGCCACTATCAAATATCACAATATAAGTAAGTTTACAGAAAATAGAATATCCTTTGTGGAAAAAGTTTCTACCACTCTATCAAATATAACATTAGAAGTATGTTTACAGAAAATTTACGCTTGAACAATTATTCGACTTTCTTTCTGCTCATCTTTGATTTAATGTATCCGCTCTTTACTTTTACTTGAAAAATATCCTTTGTGGAAAAAAGTTTCTGCCACTATCAAATAAAACAATAGAAGTAAGTTTAAAGAAAATTTACGCTTGACCAATTATTCGACTTCATTTCTACTAATCTTTTATTAATTGTAGCAGTTTTTTTCTTTTACTTGAAAAATATCCTTTTTGGAAAAAAAGGTTTTGCCACTCTAACAAATATAAAATTAGACATAAGTTTACAGAAGATTTACGCTTGAACAATTATTCAAATTTAGTTCTGCACTTCTTTGATTTAATGTAGCAGTTCTTTACTTTTAGTTGAAAAATATCCATTGTAGAAAAAAAAAGTTTCCGCCACTCTAAAAAATATAACAATAGAAGTAAGTTTACTGAAAATTCACGCTTTAACAATTATTTGACTTTATTTTTGCACATCTTTGATTTAATTTAGCAGCTCTTTTCTTTTACTTGAAAAATATTCTTTATGGAAAAAAAGGTTTCTGCCACTAACAAATAAAACAATAGAAGTAAGTTTACAGAAAATAAATGTCCTTTGTGGAAAAAAGTTTCTGCCACTCTATCAAATATAACATTAGAAGTATGTTTACAGAATATTTACGCCTGAACAATTATTCGACTTTATTTCTGCGCAACTTTGATTTAATGTAGCAGCTCTTTACTTTTTTGTTGAAAAAAATCTGTTGTGAAAAAAAGGATTCTTCCACTCTAACAAATATATCATTAGACATAAGTTTATCATTTAGGCTTGAACAATTATTTGCCTTTATTTCTGCTTATCTTTTATTTATTGTAGCAACTCTTTACTTTTAGTTGAAAATTATTCTTTTTGGAAAAAAATGATAGCAAATATATCATTAGACATAAGTTTACAGAAAATTTACGATCGAACACAAATTCGACTTTATTTCTGCTCATCTTTGATTTAATATAGCAGCTCTTTACTTTTAGTTGAAAAATATCCATTGTGGAACAAAATTTCTGCCACTATAACAAATATAACATTAGACATACGTTTACAGAAGATTTACGTTTGAACAGTTATTCAACTTTATCTCTGCACCTCATTGATTTCATGTAGCAGTTTTCTAATTTTAGTTGAAAAATATCCATTGTGGAAAAAGAGGTTTTTGCCGCTCTAACAAATATAACAATAGAAGTAAGTTTACTGAAAATTTACGCTTGAACAATTATTCGACTTTATTTTTGCACTTCTTTGATTTAATGTAGCAGCTCTTTACTTTTACTTTAAAAACATTCTTTATGGAAAAAAAGGTTTCTGCCACTAACAAATATAACAATATAAGTAAGTTTACAGAAAATAAAATATCCTATGTGGAGAAAAATTTTTGCCACTCTATCAAATATAAGATTAGAAATATGTTTACAGAAAATTTACGCTTGAACAATTATATAACAATAGAAGTAAGTTTACTGAAAATTTAAGCTTGAACAATTATTCGACTTTATTTCTGCACATCTTTGATTTAATTTAGCAGCTCTTTACTTTTACTTGAAATAAATTCTTTGTGTTAAAAAGGTGTCTGCGACTAACATAGATAACAACAGAAGTAAGTTTACATAAAATTTACGCTTGAACAGTTATTACACTTTACTTATGCACATCTTTGATTTTATGCAGCAGCTCATTACTTTTACTTGAAAAAAATTCTCTGTGGAAAAAAGGTTTCTGTCACTATCAAATATCACATTAGAAGTAAGTTTACAGAAAATTTACGCTTGAAAAATTATTTGACTTTATTTCTGCACATCTTTGATTTAATTTAGCTACTCTTTACTTATAGTTGAAAAATATACACTGTGGAAAAAAAAGGTTTCTGCCACTCTAACAAACAAAACATTAGAAGAAAGTTTACTGAAAATTTACACTTGAACAATTATTCGACTTTATTTCTGCACATCTTTGATTTAATGTAGCAACTCTTTAGTTTTACTTGAAAAATATCCTTTGTGGAAAAAGTTTCTGCCACTATCAAATATAACAATTGAAGTAGCGCATGAAAACTGCAACCTTTTTTTAAAACATGTCTATTGGGGGCGTTATATGAATGATGTAATATCGCTCTGGAATTATGAGGAAAGTGAACTTAGGGGCTTTCTAGATCACCTTAATACATATGAACGAAATTTATAAGTTACCTAAGAAATTGAAAATACAATTAAATTACCGTTTCTGGATGTATTAATTATTCGTAGCATTGATAAACTGGATTTTACAGTTTAAAGAAATCCCGCAAAAAATAATTGATATCTTCATTTTAAATCCAATCACCCCCCCCCCCACACACACACACAAGTTAAAGGAGGTTTTGTTACATCTCTTTTCGATCATCCCCTAAACATTTTCTCTGATTCTTACACCACAGATGAACTAAATTTTATTAGAGACATTATCTAACAAATGAACAATTCAACGTTTCATAAGCGATTTTCAAACTGTAACTAACCGCTTTAAATTAGTAGATCAGGAAATGTGTTTGAAAATATGTGTTTCGACGTGTTTTAATTTTTATAGTGATGATAACTTCTTTCAATATTGACTTTATTGCTGGATGTTTGAATGAATAGCTGAAGTACCTAAGGCTAGTAAATAGAAAAGTCATAATGAGGAAACATTTTAGGCCACGGGGGACTTCTAGAAAGATACATTCTAAATTGTCATATTTCATAATGCTATGCAAAAAAGCTTCAGAATTGGATGTTCAAAGCATCTGCTTGTCTAAGTTCCGAAAGGTGAGGTCTGAAATGACATTCTGATAACTTTTTTCTTACACATTCATAACTCTTAATGGAGCCTCTATATTGAAAATTTGGGGGTGTCCCAAAAAAGAGTTGGAGGAAGGGGCCCCTAGGAGGTTGGGGAGAGGGTACCCTTGGAGTTTGATGTCTTTTGGGCTTGTGGTCCCATATGGTTCAAATCCATAATCGTCTCACTAATCCCATATTGTGTACTTGTCTATTATAGCGACCACAGTCGAGAAGTAAAGCCAGGTCATCTTGATGAGTCTATTACTTTCAACTGTTTTAGCGTTAAGTCAAAAATTTCTATCTCTTTTATTGCATATTTTATATAGACAAAACTGCTCGATTGTACTTTGCTATTCTACAGAACTTAATCGAGTAGTAAAGCTAGCTCATCTTGATGAGTCTATTACTTTCAACTTTTTTATCTCTTTTTTATCTTTTAAGTCACAACTTTTTTATCTTTTATCTTTTATCTCTTTAGAGTCCCGCTTAATATTCTAGCATTTATGACATGTTTTAAAGCTAACATTCCAAGAAAGTCTGGTCTTTGCAGACAAGCATGATCTATATATACAACACCCTACATGCTACAGCAGATGAAACGGTATTTTGATTTCGACATAGGACTTACGTAAATTCAAACAAACACCTCTAGAAAGTCTGGTCTGATGATGTCATATGTCCCGGTCGTAATCTAACCTTGTCATTGACCTAGAAAGAGGATGTGATCGTTTACTGGTCGTATTCTAGCTCATTGGAGGTCAATGATCTTGTCCCGGTTGTATTCAAAGTAGGTCAATGCCCATATATGAACTCCCCCCTGTGTAGCAATACCCATCCCTTTGAAATTCTCAGAAAGTCAGATGATGTCAAATGTCCCTTCCTCTTATTAATTGCGTCCGTCCCATTAGTATTTCTAGCTATGTGATTGGTTTAGAAATAGTATGTGGTATTGTACTCCTCGGATTGTAGCCCTCTGATTGGCTGTGATCTTGTACCGGCAGTATCAAAACCCCTCTGATCTTGTACCGGCAGTATTCAAACCCATGTGATCTTGAACTGGCAGTATTCTGGCTCATTGGAGGTCAATGATCCTGTACTGGCTGTATTCAATGAGCTCATTACGTCACCCCCGTTAGTAGGGCATTGCCCATATATGCCCCCCCTGTGCTGGCACCCCTTCCCCTACTCCCGGGGGGATATTTGGCTCTTCTAGAAGGGATGATCATATAAACTTCAGAGAGGGCTCATTTGATTTAAAATTGAAAGTTCTAGTTCACCCTTATAGAGTCGAAAGAGATCGACGGGCAATTAGCCCCCCCCACCACGCCCTTATTTCCCAAATCCCATCCAATAAAAATTTTGAGATAGCCATTTTGTTAAAATAGTTCAAACATCAAATAATACAAACTTCGAGGTTGGTACAAATCCCCAGAGTCCGGGGCCAAGTGTTTTAAGTTATGGCCCGGGATAAATAAGGTTTTTATTTTTATGTAAGGAGAGGTCATATAAACTTCAGAAGGCTCATTTGATTTAAAATTGAAAGTTCTAGCTCACTTTTATAGAGCCAAAAGCGATCGAAGGGCAATTAGCTAGCCCCCCTCCCTCCAAGCCTTTATTTTCCAAAACCAACCCAATAAATATTTTAAGTTAGGCATTTTGTTAACAATAGTTCAAACATCAGATAATAAAAACTTTGAGGTTGGCACAAACCCCCAGAGTCCGGGGCCAAGTGTTTTAAGTTATACCCCAGTAGTAAGAGTGTATAAGATTGAAAAGGGACAAGAAACGGGACAAGATAATAGTGTATACAATATGAACCATACAAGAAACTGGTTTTTTTGTTATTGATATGAATTGCACAAGAATGTCCC